>NC_025998.2:76997865-77149092 GCF_000442705.2 Elaeis guineensis
CTTACTTTTATGCCAGCGTCCCCACCCCACCCCCCACTCCCCCCCCAACCACGGAGTGTAAAATCCTAGCTCCACCTCTGGTCTAAAGACTATCTTTCAGATTATCCCTGCTCAGATTTGTCGTACAACGCAAACAAGCTTGATTTGCATTATGAATCAATATTTCTTCTTTTTAATGAAGGGATTCAGATACCAAGAAAAAAAAAGCAATCCCTCTCCAATCCCAATGGTTATTAATATCATTTACAAATCTATCACCATTTCTCCATCCTTTGAATCTTGCCAGTGTCATCTATAATATGTAGCAAGTGCAATTGCTTGGTTATGGTTATGGAAACATTCCAAGCAGCTTGTTAGCATGAATATTCAAGATCGTATTAATGCAAGTACTAGGAAGAACTGGTTTTATCACTGAAGGTAAGTAAGTCTATCTCACATTCTCCTGTTATCTTACTCCTTTTATTAGCTAAAGATATGACTAGAAGAATTAGATTTCTATACAATGTGTTTCAGATTCCTAATTTACTGTGAAAATGTAGTTAGCCTTTGTATTTGTTCTTTTCTCCTCTGTCATTTTTATTTTGAGAATAAACCAGAAGGATCAAATTTGTGTATTTGGAACAATGAAGTGTGTACTTGGATAGCTATCGATAAAAGTAGGATATGGTCATTGTATGATTCAGTGAATCTTACTTTCTATTAGCAGATTTCTTACTTTTATGCCAGCCTCCCCACACCACCCCCACCCCCACCCCCACCCAACCAGTGTAAAATCCTAGCTCCACCCTTGGTCTAAGACCATCCTTCAGATTACCCCTCCTTAGATTTGTTTCACAACACAAAACAAGTTTCATTTGCATTATGAATCAATATTTTCTTTTTTTTTAGTTAAGGGATTCAGATACAGAGAAAAACAAGCAATCCCTCTCCAATCCCAGTGGTTATTAATCTCATTTCCAAGCCTATCACAGTTTCTCCATTCGTTCAATCTTGCCAGTGTCATCCAAATATGTAGCAAATATGTATTGCTTGGTTATGGTTTGGAAACATTTAGAGCAGCTTTTTTGTATGGATATTCAAGATCGCAAGGCAAGATGCTAGCAAGAACTTTGTTTTAGCACTGAGGTAAGTCCATCTTCACATTCTCTAGTCATCTTACTCCTATAAGCTAAAGATATGACTAGAAGAATTAGATTTTATACAACATGTCTCAGATACCTAATTTACCATGTAGTAGTCTTTGTATGTGTTCTTTTCTCCTCTGTCATTTTATTTTGAGAATAAACCAGAAAGGTCACATTTGTATTTAGAACAATGAAGGGTGCGTTTGGTTACACTTTTTGATTTTTGTTTTTTAAAAAAATACTTTTTTATTTTTTGACTTTTACTATTGAGTAAAAGCAAAAAAAGTAAAAAGTATGTTTTGGTAACTACGTTGCTATAAAGCAAAAAGCAATGTTTGGGGACGGCAGGTGAAGAGCTCGACGAGGGAGAAGGATTTGGGCTCTTTACATTTTTTTGGCGTTTTAGATATGTGGAAGCAAAAAAAATAGAGAAGTTTTGAAAAACAAATTTTTTTTTGCTTTGTATATAAAGCAATTATTTTGATTTTTTTGATTTTTGCTTTTTACTTTTCATGGTGTTACCGAACATTGCTTTTTGATTTTTACTTTTTAAAAATCAAAAAGAAAAAAATATTTTTTTAATGACTATCAAAACGCACCGAAGTGTGTACGTAGATAGCTGTATAAAAATTTGGATATCGTCATTGTATGATTTAGTGAGAATCTTTCTATCAATAGTTACTTTTATGCCAGCCTCTCCAAAAACCCCCCCCATCCCCACCACTGGTCTAAAGACCATCCTTCAGATTACCCCTGCTTGATATTCAAGATCATATTGGCAACATACTAGGAAGAACGTGGTTCTAGCACTGAAGGCAGCCAAGTCCATCGCACATTCTCTAGTCATATTACTCTTCTTTTTAGCTAAAGATATAGTAGAAGAATTAAATTTATATATGACACGTCTCAAATTTATAATGTACAGAAAATATGGTAGAATCTAGATGTGTTCTTTTCTTCTATCATTTTAATTGTGAGAATAATAAACCAGAAAGGTAAAAATTGTGTATTAGAACAATAAGATGGGTGGTTAGATTGCAATCTGTAAATTTGGATATGGTTGTTGTAAGATTCGATAAGAATCTTATTTCTGTTAGCAGAAATAAGATTTTACATGCCTCGTAGATATAGAGTACTTGGTTTTGTTCTGTTTATATTCCTGGAACATTCTATCATCCAGTTCTTTTCGCTGGGGCTGGTCTAAGCAAATGATTTTACCTTCAGGCCACTGGTTGAGAATGGCAAGAATCCACAGAAGTACATCAGATACACTCCAGAAGATCTTGAGCGAATGCTTGGTGAATTTTTTGAGGGAAAGACCTTGAGTGAAACAAGGAGGTGACGGGTAGCACCACCCCAAGCCTGGACTTTGTAAGTTAGGCGTCCTTTGTACAACTCAGGTTCAGAAGTTTTAGATGTGATGCGGCAGTTCGTTTGAAGTTCGTATAAATAAACCTGTGCGAGATTTATATCCACCATGCTTGTACTAAATGTTTTCGTGTTATATGTTATTGATGAAACCATATTGTGATGAAGGTTGATGTGAGGAAGTTTCCTGTTTGATTTATTTACTTTTAGTTCACGCGTTTACCTACTGCAGATTTGGCATTTTGTTAGTTTCTGCTGCCTTTTCGTTTATTATTTTTCAATAAAGATATGTTTGGGCATGCTTATCCCAGCTGCTGCTTTGGTGGTGCTCTATTGTTTGAGCATCCTGTGGGCATGTGATATTCGGTGAGGTATTTGCTTTAGAGTCCAATTTTCTCATATTACTTCCAAACGGATTCTTGCTAATAATTGTGAATTCACATGTTTTAGCTGCTATGTGATAGCGAGATCCTTGTAGACTTAATTTTACTGTTAGGGGTGTTTGATATGGGGTGATCCCATATTTAGTAGTACTCTAATGATTTATGTAGCAGTTATTTTAGAATGTTCCTATATTTTAAATCACCACCAGATTCAATGATGGCAAACCTATCTTTGAGGATAGATTTCCAAGATCACTTAATATAGTGTTTTGGGGATAAAATTTTAGAACAATTTTGTCTCCATCTAGTGATTGAGTATTGGACAAATCTTCATGTGCTTCATATAAGAGACTTCAACAAAGTGTCGTGCAGCAAAAAGCCATTTCAGAAAAGAGCAATTGTTAGGAAGTGCTGCCTGTGTGAGTTTTCGTATGCCCATCTTGTTTCCCTTCCTTTTTTTTGGGTTGCAGGGATTCCTTGATCTTGCGACATTGATTTTTTTTTCCTTGATGTCTAGATATTTTGATATTTTTATTTCTTATGTTTGATTGCATCCTGTTTGTTTTCTTGAATATTAATATTTATGTAGAAAATCATATTTGTGTGTTGTAGATTTGTCTGTATGTCTAAGGTGTATAGTTTCTGTTGATGCAAAAATCCGCCTGCGCCGGAGAAGCTGGAGTTGAGGAAGCCGCGGTCGCCGCCGGGACCTGCAAGGGAAGTCTAAACCGGAGGTGGGGTTGCTCCGGCAAGACCCTCCGACGCTCAAGTCAGTTCTCTGCCTCAACAAGAATGGAGTGCTCGAACGGAGAATTTAGCAGAGTTTTGAGATAAAGAAGAATGAGCTTGAAGAATAACGTATCTGGGTCTCCCTTTTATAGGCGGAGGAGGCAACGGATTGATGGCGATGTTTGTAACCGCCTGGTAGTGGGCCGCCCATGGTCAGGGGGAATTGATTGCGGAAGATGGTGGAGCAGACATGTGGCCATCACCGTGGCCCGCCACGTGGAATCTGTTATGAGGGGTGGAGCAGCGTCCGTTGTCATGACTTGCCAGCGGATAGGAGAATCGCATGGTATCCGTCGCAGAAGGTGGAGCAGGTTCGTGGCCATTATTGTGGCCTGTCAGGAATGATGGAACTGCACGGAGTCCCGCCACAGGAAGTGGAGCAGGGTCGTGGTCGTTTTGGTGACCTGTCAGGGGGCGTGGATCTGTCGATTAAAGCTTGCAGCGGTCGGAGCCTGGTTTCTGTTGAGGTCCGGGTGAGGTCCTCCTGGCGGTAGGGGTCATGAGCGGAGCCTGACTCCGGGAGTCCGGCGGACCTTCGGAGCTGAAGTGGTGGGTGGAGCCGCTCTCGTAGGGCCGGGCGGAGTCTACTTGCGGCTGAGTCGCTGGCCAGAGATGAGGCTCGGCTCCCTTAAGGCTCGGCTCCTCCAGCAGTGGTACCGAGAGCGGAGCCGGTACGGAGAGCGGAGCCGGCTCCCGTAGGAGTCCGGGCGGGGCTGTTCTGATGTTGGGGGAGCCGGCTCCAAGAGTCCGGGCGGAGCTGCGCTGTGATCGGGGAGCCCCGACTCGTAGGAGGTCCGGGCGGAGCCGCGCTGTACGGGGAGCCCGGCTCCCGTAGGAGTTCGGGCGGAGGCTCGCTGATGTCGAGGGGGAGCCCGGCTCCCGTAGGAGTCCGGGCGGAGCTGCCTGATGTATGGGTGGAGCCCGCTCCCGTAGGAGTCGGGCGGAGCTACGCTGTTGAGGAGGGAGCCCGGCTCCCGTAGGAGTCCGGGCGGAGCTTCGTTTGATGTGGAGGCGGAGCCCGGCTCCCGTAGGAGTCCGGGCGGAGCTGCCTGCTGATGTGTCGGAGGAGCCCGGCTCCCGTAGGAGTACCGAGGCGGAGCCTGCGCTGCCTGTTCGATCGGTGGAGCCCGCTCCCGTAGGAGTCCGGGCAGGCTGCGCTGCTGTTGGTGGAGCCCGGCTCCCGTAGAGTCCGGGCGAGCTGCCTGCTGTCGGGTGGAGCCCGGCTCCCGTAGGAGTCCGGCGAGCTGCCGCGTAGGGAGTCCGGGCGGAGCTGCGCTGATGTTGACGGTGGAGCCCGGCTCCCGTAGGAGTCGGGCGGAGCTGCGCTGCTGTCGAAGGTGGAGCCCGGCTCCCGTAGGAGTTCGGGCGGAGCTGCAACTGCTGTCGGTGGTGGAGCCCGGCTCCCGTAGGAGTTCGGGCAGAGCTGCACTTATGTCGATTCCGTTGAGGGTTTCGGCTGTGGGTATTTTATACCCAACACCAGTCCCCCTACATCCGAGTTTGAATTTCAAATGAAGGAAGTACACAGAGGTACAGCCGGAACCATCCCTTCGGACCTTGCGCACTGCCGCCCCCATTTAATGCGCGTACGTCAGAGTCCATTTTTCGGTGAAGGTGACTTGAAATGTTTTTTCGAAACCCCCGTTGAAACGCGATCCCATGCGTCGCCCTACGGGAATTCGTGAGCGGTCAACCCTCGGTGGCGGTGGAGGGGATAAGCGCGCCACGTGGCCCACACCAGTTGGCCCTGGAATACCTGCCGCCATAACTGCGCCAGGATCCATCGGCTATTTAAACCCTCAGTCCCTTCGTGGTTTCATCCTGGCGCTGCCCTTTCATCTGAGAGTCCTGCCTCTCTCGCCCCAGTCCCTGTCTCCTTCCCTCACACCATGTTCTCTACTCGGGGGGCTGTTCTTGAGGGAATTTTTAGGGTTTGGAGGAAGATGAGGAGGAGAATGGCGGCCATTGAGAATTTCTGTCATTCTAAAGGGAGCTCAAGGAAGAATTCCTTCAACAACAGGGGTTTAATAACGGGGGCGGTCGGTGAAGTTATTCTGCCCGCGAATCTCGAAGTAGCAAGGCGGGGTGATACCGGTCAAGAGGGCAGAATAGCCGTCATAAGCCATGATGGGATCCTTGACGCTGTCGGGGCTGAGAGACCAGAGGCGGTCGGCGTCGACGGTGGGGCAGTAGAACTTGTTGCGGGGACGGTGGAAGTAACGCATGCCGACCTTGCCGGAGCATCTCGGGTGGCGGCCGTCGTTGCCCCCTCCGCCTCCGGGGATCTACCCCACCCCTTTCCCGCTAAGGTTGGGACTTCGGGAACAGAATGAGGCGAGATGGGCGAGAGCTGTTACACGCACTGGAGAATGCGACTGAGAAGGATAGAGATGGAGTTCGTAGCTCGGAGCGGTCTCTGGTTCGTCCTGCCCGAACCGTGCTCGCGAGACTTGCGATGACGTGTATCTTCTTTTTTTTTTTTTTTTTCTGACCCACCGGGTCCTGTAACGTGTACTTCTGTTAAATGAAAAAGTGATTTCAGTACCTTGTTTGCATCTTGTGTTAAATAGTTGTCTGCCAAACTTCTTCATTTTCCCTTCCTTCTCTTTGTCTGTGTTACGTCGTTCCAAGGTCGTCGGCGACCTTTTCAGCTCATGTGGGGTCGTCATTCGTCGAGCTCCTTTTCGGCTTTTATGCCGTTCGGAGATACCCACTTGTCAGGTTTGCTTGGATTTTTTTTTTTTTTCTGCTGAAGTCGGGGCTAAGTTCGGCACCCTTGATAGTCCGAACGGAGAAGCCCTCCGGAAGTTGGAGTAGCTCGGTTCTCGTAAGAGTCGGGGAAAAGTTTTTCTGCAATCAAAGTCATAAATAAAGTCTGGCTTCCGTAGAAGTCCGGGTGGAGTTGTCCTGTAGCTGATGTTGACGGTAGAGCCCGGCTCCCGTGGGAGTCCGGGTGAAGTCTTTTTTGCGGCGAAACCCGGCTCCCGTAAGAGTCCGGGCGAAGTCTTCTTGGCGGTGGAACCCGGCTCCCGTAGGAGTCCGGGCGAAGTCTTCTTGGCGGTGGAACCCGACTCCCGTAGGAGTCCGGGCGAAGTCTTCTCGGTGGTGGAACCCGGCTCCCGTAGGAGTCCGAGCGAAGTCTTCTTGGCGGTGGAACCCGGCTCCTGTAGGAGTCCGGGCGAAGTCTTCTTGGCGGTGGAACCCGGCTCCCGTAGGAGTCCGGGTGAAGTCTTCCTTGTCGTAGGAACCCGGCTCCCGTAGGAGTCCGGGCGAAGTCTTCTTGGCGGTGGAACCCGGCTCCCGTAGGAGTCCGGGTGAAGTCTTCCTTGTCGTAGGAACCCGGCTCCCGTAGGAGTCCGGACCTTCCACTTTGCTCATGTCAGGACGAGGTTCTCCTCTTGTTCCTGACAGGGCTGTGGGGGCACATCAGGGTGTTGCAAGGCCTCTCCCCCCATCCGATCTAAAAGAACCGGGCCTTCGACTTTGCTCAAGTTAGGGCGAGGTTCTCCTCCTGTCCCTAACAGGGCTGTGGGGGCACATTAGGGCGTTGTAAGGCCTCTCCCCCCATCCGGTCTAAAAGAACCGGGCCTTCGACTTTGCTCAAGTTAGGGCGAGATTCTCCTCCTGTCCCTAACAGGGCTGTGGGGGCACATTAGGGCATTGTAAGGCCTCTCCCCCCATCCGGTCTAAAAGAATCGGGCCTTCGACTTTGCTCAAGTTAGGGCGAGGTTCTCCTCCTGTCCCTAACAGGGCTGTGGGGGCACATTAGGACGTTGCGAGGCCTCTCCCCCCATCCGGTCTAAAAGAACCGGGCCTTCGACTTTGCTCAAGTTAGGGCGAGGTTCTCCTCCTGTCCCTAACAGGGCTGTGGGGGCACATTAGGGCGTTGCGAGGCCTCTCCCCCCATCCGGTCTAAAAGAATCGGGCCTTCGACTTTTGTAAGGTTGCCCTCTCATTTTTGATACCGTCTGCTTGAATTGTCCCAAGACAAATGGGCACGCATTTTTTGATTAGGATGAGATTACTGGTAGTACATCCGTAAGTTTTCTGAGCTCCAAGGTCGTGGGAGGTCGGCTCCTCCGAGCTCCTTAAGATAATAAGTTCCAGGTCGGACTACTTCTTTGACCTCATAGGGTCCCTCCCAGTTTGGGGCAAGCTTCCCCTGGCCCTGTGGTTGTGAGACAGCAGCTCGTCGGAGCACTAGATCCCCTGCTTTGAATGCCTTGTTCTTGACTCGGGCGTTGTAATATCGGGCAACTTTCTGTCTGTAGGCTGCCATCCGAACCTGAGCAATCTCCCGCCTTTCTTCCAGTAGGTCGAGGTTGGCTCTGAGGCTTTGCGCGTTTTGGGGTTCGTCGAATGCCACGACTCGTGCCGACGAGAGTTTAAGCTCAATCGGGATGACGGCTTCCGTACCAAAGGCTAAAGCAAAGGGAGTCTCTCCTGTAGGCAACCTCTGGGTGGTCCGATAAGCCCATAGCACATGATAAAGTTCGTCCGCCCAAGTTCCTTTTGCTTTTTCGAGCCTGGTCTTAATCCCCTGCAAAAGGGTTCTGTTTGTTACCTCGGCTTCGCCGTTCGCCTGAGGATGGGCCACTGATGTGAAGTTGTGGGAGATGTTTAGATCTTCACAGAATTCAGCAAATCTGGCTCCCGCGAATTGCCGTCCATTATCAGTGATGAGGGTTCTAGGCAAACCGAACCTACACACGATTGATTTCCAGACAAAATCCTGCACTTTTGCTTCTGTGATTTTGGCTAGTGGCTCGGCCTCGACCCATTTGGTGAAGTAGTCGATTGCTACAAGGAGGAATTTCCTTTGACCAGACGCCATGGGAAAGGGGCCAAGAATATCCATCCCCCATTGCGCAAAAGGCCATGGGGCACTCAAGGGTGTAAGCTCGGTAGCAGGTTGTCTCTGGACGTTGGCGTATCTCTGACATCGATCACACTTTTTGACATATTCGATTGAATCACGATGCATTGTTGGCCAGTAATACCCTTGGCTGAGTAGCTTGTGGGATAGAGACCTGGCACCCAAATGGCTTCCGCAGGCTCCCTCGTGTACTTCCCATAAAGCGTAGTCAGCTTCTGAGGGTCGAAGGCATCTCAAGAGAGGCAAGGAGTACGATCTTTTGTACAATTTGCCCTCATAAAGGATGTACCGGGAGGCTTGATTTCGGAGTTTCCGGGCCTCTTTCATGTCCTGGGGGAGAATCCCATCTCTAAGATAGGTTATCAGCGGGTCGACCCAGCTGGGCTCGTGGTCGATCTCCATTATGAGTCGCGGTTCCTCCGTACTCGGATGCTTTAGAACTTCAAAGAGGACGCCTTTTGGCAATTCGGCCGGAGCCGATGTCGCCAGTTTGGAGAGAAGATCGGCTCTGGTGTTCTCCGACCTTGGAATTTGCCTGATGTCGAAATTGCCAAAGGCAGGGGTGAACTCCTTCACCTTCTCAAGATATTTGGCCATACTGTCCTCCCGCGCTTCAAAACTCTCACTGACTTGCCCCACCACAAGTTGGGAATCGCTGTGCACCCAGAGTTGACCTATTCCAAGCTCCTTAGTGATCCTCAATCCTGTGATCAGAGCTTCATACTCCGCTCCATTGTTTATTGCGGGAAATTCGAAACACAGAGCGTACTCCACAACGACTCCCTCCGGGCTGGTCAAGATTAGGCCTGCACCCGCGCCTGCCATGTTGGAAGATCCGTCCACATGGAGGGTCCAAAAGCTATCGGAGGAACTGGCTTCTTCGTCGGGGGAGTTCGGTTGAGTCTTCAGGTCATCAATTTTGCTTTGCTCAGGTTCGGCCTCCTCGGGGATGGTGCATTCTACTATGAATTCTGCCAATATCTGGGCTTTTATGGCCGGTCTAGGTTTGTAGTTGATGTCGAATTCTGTGAGCTCGATTGCCCATTTCGCCATTCTCCCGGAGATATCAGCTCGGTGTAAAACCGCCTTGATCGGTTGGTCGGTGAGTAACGTCACCGTGTGCCCTTGAAAGTAAGGCCGAAGTCTCCGAGCTGCAATCAACAAGGCGTAGGTCAGTTTTTCTAATTTAGTATACCTGGTCTCGGCGTCCCTCAACACGCGACTGATGTAGTAGACCGGTCGCTGGACTTTCATCTCCTCTTTAACAAGGACAGCTGCAAGGGCTATGGGAGAGATCGCCAGGTACAAAAATAATTCCTCCTTAGGCTCGGGCTTCGCCAGCAGTGGGGGCGAGCTAAGGTAGCTTTTCAATTCTTCGAATGTCTGTTGGCATTCAGGGGTCCAACAGAAGTTCTTCAGCTGCTTGAGGGTTTGAAAGAAGGGCAGACATCGTTCGGCCGACCTTGCGACAAAGCGATTAAGAGCCGCAACTCTTCCTGTGAGGCACTGAACCTCCTTGATCGATCTTGGGGCAGTCATATTTTGGATGGCGCGAATTTTCTTCAGATTGGCCTCGATCCCGCGCCCTGATACCATGAAGCCCAGGAACTTTCCTGAGGTTACCCCAAAGGCGCATTTGGTTGGGTTCAGCTTCATTCTATACTTTCGAAGAGTGCCAAAGGTTTCCTCGAGGTCGGCGACATGATTTTCGGAAGACCTGCTTTTCATGAGCATATCGTCCACATAAACTTCCATATTTTGGCCGATCTGCTCCTTGAAGATTTTGTTCACCAGTCGTTGATAGGTTGCGCCCGCGTTCTTGAGGCCGAACGGCATAACCCTGTAGCAGTAAAGGCCGCGATTAGTGATAAAAGCAGTCTTTTCTTCATCTTCCGATGCCATTCTAATCTGGTTATAGCCGGAGAATGCGTCCATAAAAGTAAGAAGCTCATGGCCCGAGGTAGCGTCCACCAGTTGGTCGATCCTGGGAAGGGGGTAACTGTCCTTTGGGCAAGCCTTATTCAGCTTTTTGAAGTCGATACACATCCTCCACTTGCCGTTTGCTTTCTTGACCAAGACAACATTGGAGATCCACTCAGGATAATTGACCTCCTTGATGAATCCGACCTTGAGAAGTTTATCCACTTCCTCGGCTATCGCCTTCTGCCTCTACGGGGCATGACTCCAGATTTTTTCTTTTGTTGGCCGATGTTTAGGGTCGACCGCCAGATGATGTTCCATGACTTCTGTGTCAATTCCCGGCATATCCGTCGGGACCCATGCGAAAACGTCCGCATTCCTCCGGAGGAAATCCACGAGATGCGTCCGCACCTCCTCCTCCAGGTTGGAGCCAATTAACACCACATGCTCCGCATTCCCATCATTCAAAGGAATTGGTATTATGTCCTCGATCGGACCGCCCCTCTCTTCAGTGAGGTCATCGCGCGCATCCAACCCATCGACTGGACAGAGGTCCGCTTGATCGCTTCTTTGCAGGGCTATATTGTAGCAGTGCCTGGCCAGCGCTTGGTCTCCCCGGACTTCTTCGATCCCCTTGTCGGTGGGGAACTTCAATTTCAAATGGTAGGTTGAAACAACGGCTCTGAGGGTGTTGAGGCCGGGTCGGCCAAGAATTGCATTGTAGGCAGATGGCGCCTTTACCACCAGGAAATTCACCAGGGCTCTGGACTGCTTTGGATGTTGACCCGCGGTCATAGTTAGAGCTATCATTCCTTCCGTCGGAATGGCATCACTAGTAAACCCTATCAAGGGGGAGCAAATCGGCCTTAGATGACCGCCAAGAGTGGCCATTCTCGAAAAGGCACTGTAGAATAAGATGTCGGCCGAACTTCCGTTGTCGACGAGAATGCGACAGACGTCATAATTTGCTATGTTCAAGGAAACTACGACCGCGTCGTTATAAGGGAATTGGATACCCTGGGCATCTTCTTCAGTGAAAGCTATGGGCTCTTCAACTTTTTGCCGCTTGAGGGGTGCAGCTGACGTGTTGATTGCCCCCTGCCGGGATTCCCCCGAGATGACGTTGACGGAATCCGGCGAAGACTGGTCACCCGACCACCCCTTATCGGTGACCATAGCCAGGGGTAGCCGTGCAGAAACTTTGCGAGAGGGCATCGAATGGGGAAAAGAGGATTGGATGCCAGAAAAGATGGTCGGAAGCGGGTCCGTTGAGCGCTCCTTCAAGAACAAGGGTGCTGCGAAGACACAAACCCCTTCTTCTAGCGCCAATTCTGTTGGTGCAAAAATCCGCTTGCGCCGGAGAAGCTGGAGTCGGGGAAGCCGCGGTCGCCGCCGGGACCTGCAAGGGAAGTCTAAACCGGAGGTGGGGTTGCTCCGGTAAGACCCTCCGACGCTCAAGTCAGTTCTCTGCCTCAACAAGAATGGAGTGCTCGAACGGAGAATTTAGCAGAGTTTTGAGATAAAGAAGAATGAGCTTAAAGAATAACGTATCTGGGTCTCCCTTTTATAGGCGGAGGAGGCAACGGATTGATGGCGACGTTTGTAACCGCCTGGTAGTGGGCCGCCCATGATCAGGGGGAATTGATTGCGGAAGATGGTAGAGCAGACACGTGGCCATCACCGCGGCCCGCCACGTGGAATCTGTTATGAGGGGTGGAGCAGCGTCCGTTGTCGTGACTTGCCAGTGGATAGGAGAATCGCATGGTATCCATCGCAGAAGGTGGAGCAGGTTCGTGACCGTTATTGTGGCCTGTCAGGGAAAGATGGAACTGCGCGGAGTCCGCCACAGGAAGTGGAGCAGGGTCGTGGTCGTTTTGGTGACCTGTCAGGGGGCGTGGATCTGTCGATTGAAGCTCGGCAGTGGCCGGAGCCCAGTTTCTGTTGAGGTCCGGGTGAGGTCCTCTTGGCGGTAGGGGTCGTGAGCGGAGCCCGACTCCCGGGGGAGCCCGGGTGGAACCCTCTCGGAGCTGAAGTGGTGGGTGGAGCCCGACTCTCGTAGGAGTCCGGGCGGAGTCTGTTTGCGGCTGTAGTCGTTGGCGTCAGAGATGAGGCTCGGCTCCCTTAAGGCTCGGCTCCTCCAGCAGTTGGTATCGAGAGCGGAGCCCGGTACTGAGAGCGGAGCCCGGCTCCCGTAGGAGTCCGGGCGGGGCTGTTCTGATGTTGGCGGCGGAGCCCGGCTCCCGTAGGAGTCCGGGCGGAACTGCGCTGATGTCGTCGGTGGAGCCCGGCTCCCGTAGGAGTCCGGGCGGAGCTGCGCTGCTATCGACGGTGGAGCCCGGCTCCCGTAGGAGTCCGGGCAGAGCTGTAACTGCTGTCGGCGGTGGAGCCCGGCTCCCGTAGGAGTCCGGGCGGAGCTGCGCTGATGTCGACGGTGGAGCCCGGCTCCCGTAGGAGTCCGGGCGGAGCTGCGCTGCAATCTAAGTTAAGGGTGAAGTCCGGCTCTGGTAGGAGTCTGGATGGAGCTTACCAGCAGTTGATACTGAGAGCGGAGTCCGGCTCCCGTAGGAGTCCGGGCAGGGCTGTTCTGATGTTGGCGGCGGAGCCCAGCTCCCGTAGGAGTCCGGGCGGAGCTGCGCTGATGTCGTCGGTGGAGCCCGGCTCCCGTAGGAGTCCGGGCGGAGTTGCAACTGCTGTCGGTGGTGGAGCCCGGCTCCCGTAGGAGTCCGGGCGGAGCTGCGCTGCTGTCGACGGTGGAGCCCGGCTCCCGTAGGAGTTCGGGCGGAGCTGCAACTGCTGTCGGTGGTGGAGCCCGACTCCCGTAGGAGTCCGGACAGAGCTGCACTTATGTCGATTCCGTTGAGGGTTTCGGCTGTGGGTATTTTATACCCAACAATAGTCATTGGATCTGAGTCGGAATGATTGTGGATCGTAAGATCGCATAAAATCATCTCAACCGACTATGAGCCGCACCTGTGGACCGCGTATTGTTTCCAATGGATCGCACCCTGACTCTGTGGACCGAGCGGTCGGTCCACCATGCATCGAAGGTAATAAAATTTATTTTTAAGATATTTTTACTCAATTTTTACTCTAATTTTTACCTAAAAAATTAGAAAAAATATGCATTAAATTTTTTATTAATTTTTTAATATTTTGGTACTTAGATTCTCAATTAAATCAATATCTATTTTTCATAAATATACTCTAATTTTATATTTTTTTTTAAATTATTTATTTTTATAAGAAAATCTAATTTATTCATGAAATTAGATTTTTAAGAAGATGTTAGCACTATAAATTATCAAAAATATCTTCAATAAATATAACAATATATCACTTATCAACCACTGAGATACTTGATCTAGTACACACTAATGTGTGTAGTCTATTTGATGTGCAAGCTAGGAGTGATTATATTTATTTCATTACTTTTATCGATGATTTTTCACAGTTTAGGTACATATGTGAGACACAAATCTGAAGCTTTTGAAAAGTTTAAAGAATTCAAATATGAGGTAAAGAAGCAAACTAGAAAACTCTTAAGATTCTTCGATTAGATCGAGGAGATGTAATCTTAATGAGAGTTTCTAATCCATCTCAAGAAAAATGACATAGTTTCACAATAGACTCTTCCAAGTGCACCTCAAGGGGTGCCACAAAGGAAGAATGTGATCCTATTTGATATGGTCTAATCCATGATGAACATCATCGATCTTCTCTTATACTTTTAGGGATAAGCTTTACTGCTAAATAGTTTCCTCTAAGTCTATTCCTATCACACCGTATGAGATGTGGCATAATGAGGATGTCCGGCTCATGTCAAGTGACAATAGATGGACAAGTTAAAGATTAGGTCTATGAGAGCTTGTTTCTAAAGTATCCTAAAGAGTTTAGGGCATACTACTTTTATTTTTTAAAAGATCATAATGTGATTATGACTCGACATACTATGTTCTTGAAGAAATAGTTTATCTAAGATGTAGATAATGGGAGAAAAAATTAAGCTCAAAGAGAATGTCTCTGAAAAGCAACGAGTCATAGAATCTATAAGAACCTATTCATAATTGAGCTAATACATGTAGTACCTCATCTATCTCGTAGGTCGAGTAGAATCTCTCATACTGCTAAAAAATGTTTAGGCATTCTAATAAAGGATATAGAAAAAATATTCCTTATGAGAGGCGGAGAACATGGATATGATCCCAAAACTACTATGAGTCGATGTTAGACATCAATTTCAATAAATGGTTGAATGCAATAAAGTCAAAAGTTTACTCAATGCATCTTAAGCAAGTCTGATCTTTAGTAGATCCACCAATAGGTATAGTACCTATTGGATTCAAATCGATCTACAAAAGAAAGAGCTGTAAAGGTAGAGACCTTTAAAGCAAGAGCGAGGAGGAAATGTGTGTTTATAAAAGGGATCAGTTTGAGTATTGTTATATTCCTCATATCGTATGTGGATTTTATCCTCCTGATTGAGAATATTATTCTCGTACTGACTATGGCTAGAATATAGTTGTCTAAAGAAATTCTCTATAAGAGACCTTTAGGAAACTATCTATACAAGTCTATGAGATAGATGTAGGTCTATGAGATAGATCTATTAGGATTCTAGTTTCACAGAAGATGTACATAGAAGAGGTGCTGACGGGGTTCAGCATAAAAAATCCTAAAAAGATTTCTACCTCTTGTGTATAGGATTAATTTGTCTGAAAAGATGTGTGGGACACATCTATGGAGATATAATACATGAGCTAAATTCCTTATACTTAGCTAGTGGGAGCCTCATATATACTATGTATATGATCTGATATATCTTTGTTGTGAGTGTCACGAGCAAATATTAGTTAAATTTAGACTGAGTACTGGATAGTTGTGAAAATATTTTTAGGTACTTGAGAAGAACTTAGGATAAGTTCATAGTCTTTGAGGAGAATCAAAATTGAGGATAAAAGGATATAATGATTCAGACTTTATGTCTGATATTGATGGTAGAGAGTCTACATTAGAAAAAGTGTAACCTTATGCAATGTAAATTCAATAAATTTGAAGAGTTTCAAACAATCGATCATTGCAAATTTCAAAAATCGTGTATGTCGCTGCTTATGAGGTTGCTAGGAAAGCATTCTGGTTAAAAAGGATTTGTTGTAGAACTGGTGTGATGTCAGCAGATGGCACAACATTATACTATGACAACAGAGGCACCACTACTTTAGCTAAAGAGTCTAGGTCTCATCAGAATTTCTAGCACATAAGAGCGATTATTAGCGATTGTTTCTAAAAGAAAGACTTCGAGAGTCAAAGTAGAACCCATAGAAACGTAGTGACCCATATACTAAACTATCTTACCGATAAAAGATCAAAGCACATCTTGAAAAGATAGGGCTTAAGTCTATGATTGATTAGCTTTAGTGCAAGAGATTATTAGATGTATATCCTAAAAGCCAATCAAACTGATACATTAATTCTTTCTAGAATATAATTTCATACTTATCCTAATTATTTAAAAAATTAATTATCATTCATATAGTATATGTGTCTATCAATCATCTAATGAATAAATAAGATGATGATACATATTCTCAAGAGTTAAAAATTTGAGACATATATCATTGGTGGTTAATTCATAAACTGCTCCCAACTATAGGAATCACAGGGATAGTGATCGATCCGGATAGGTTGGTGTATGAATCACTTCCTTATGGATGGACGAGTCTCGAGTCTATAGTGTGGGGATATTAGAGTGAGAATGCAGGTATTTGTTAGAGAATAAAGGTACCAAATGTGATCAATATGAAAAATTACTTGGATGTCTACTCACTCATCAGTGACTTTCTCGATGCAGTAGTAGTGTGAATGGTTCTTTGACCTATGATGCCTCGACTATTTACAATGAGATTACAGTAATTTGACTATACCATAACTCAATCTCCTAGCCATATGGAGTTTTGAAGTGTATATTGACTACAGTAGATTCATTATAAGAATAGGGTGTGCACCTAGATGGGATCTATCGATCTTAGTAGAAAAAGAGAAATCCTATGCAATTCGTGAGACTGAGTTCAAAAAATTTTTGACTAAAGCAAGTGTGAATACTGAAAAAAAATTTTACAAAAATTCATAAATGAACTCGAGTCGAGCCAATCTTGTATATGATGGATGATTAGGTTTGATGAATTTTTCATAACCTTCATCTTATCGGAACTCACGATAGAAGAACTCAATCACATAGTAACTATACCTAGAGGTTCATTACTTCTATTCTACTGGATTGCCACTACATAATGCTATGTATCACTAATGGATTGTAAGACTCATCGAGCATCATCTTGATGATCGATAATCCTTGATGGATAGAGTTGAAATTATTTTAATTCATTGAAAGAAGTTTCAATGATATTTTGATGGAGTTTCAATTGACTCAAGAATTAATTTAGATGGATCTGTTCAATATATATTGGGGACAAGAATTAAAAGTTTTTCTTGAGTTTATATAAAATTTAAATTTTGGATTTTTTTCACTCCATAGTAGTGTTTTGATTGAAAGTCATGTAGTGCATCCAGAGAATTTGATGGTTTAGAATAAGTATGCAGCGGAAGTATGGTGATTTGAACTATTTATAAGTTATAATTATTATCTGTTGATTCGAAAAATTTTATAATAAAATACTTGATTCAATTCTTCCCTATGGGATAACTTTATTATCTTTTGATTTAAAAATTTTATAATAAAATTAATCAGAAGTACTTGTGGCATCATAAACTAAGCCATATTGGAGAGGACAAAATAAACAAACTGAAAAAGAATAGGATCCTTGGCTCTCTTCATCCAGAGGTATATCCAACTTGTGAATCTTGCCTTCGAGAAAAAATAGCCAAGTTATCCTTTATAGGACATGGGAAAAGGGCCACTAAGTTATTTGTCCTGGTACATACTGATGTGTGTGGGTCATTTGATGTACAGGCCAGAGACAGTTACAGCTACTTCATTATCTTTACGGATGATCTATCTAGGTATAGATATGTGTATCTGATGAAACACAAGTCTAAAGCCTTTAAAAAATTCAAGAAATTCAGAAATGAAGTACAGAAATAAACAGGCAAGCCCATTAAGATTCTTCGATCCGATCGAGGAGGTGAATATCTTAGTTGAAAATTTTTAGAATATCTTAAAGATAATGATATAGTCTCTCAATGAACTCCTCCAGGAATACCTCAGGTCAACGGGATATTCAAAAAGAAGAATAGGATCCTATTAGATATGGTCAAGTCCATGATGAGCTTCACTGATCTACCCCTATATCTTTGAAAACATACCTTATTAACTATCATTCACTTGTTGAATAGAGTTCCATCAAAATCTATTTCTATCACACCGTTTGAGATATGGTACGGTAAGAAGCCGAGTCTAGATTATCTTAAAACTTGAAAATGTCCGACCTATGTCAAGAGACAGATGGCTGATAAATTGGAGGATAGATCTGTAACAGCTCATTTTATAAGGCATCCAAAAGAATCAATGGGATACTGCTTCTACTTTCCATAAAATCACAATGTGATTGTAAGTCAGAACATCATATTTTTAAAAAAATAGTTTATCCAAGATGGTGGTAGTGGGAGGTTAGTTGAGCTCGAAGAGAAAATCTCTAAAGAGCAAAGAGCTATAAATCCTCATGAATCCATTATTCATGAGCTAGTAGTTGACATTCCTCCATCACCTTTTTGATCTAGCAAGGTCTCCCGACCTTCTGAAAGGTACATGGGTATGCTTACGGAAAAAGTTGTGAGAGTTCATGATTTCATACATGCAAAATTTTTCAAAACAAGTATGCAGTGAAATTTAAAAATTTTAGATTAAATCTAATTTAATCTAAGCATGTATAAGATCAAATCTTAAAATCATAAATAAGATTATTATATGTGAGATAGGATTCAGATATAGAAATCAAAAAAAAAAAAAATAGAGAACATACCTTGGCATGGATCAACCTTCACCGCGAATTGAAGATCATGGATGTCTTCCGAACGTCCCTTGTAACTGCACAAGCATCCGACCTCTATGGGTATCCACACGAGACTCTGATCTGATCAGAAGCTTTTTGATCTCATCAGAGTGCTAGCTCCCTTATAGAGATTGCATTTTGATGGTTGAAAATCTTCTTTTCTCTCAAGACACTCTTAGAGAAGAAGAAGAATATAGGAGGATGTTGATCTCTACGCTAGAGATCATGAGAAGAATCCTTTTTTTTATTTTCTTTCTAAAAACTCATGCACCAAATCTCTACAATAGAGATATAAAAATTTTATCCAACTTTTAGACAAAAAGAAGAGGAGACACCCATGTCTAAATATAGACAAAAGAGAGGAAGAGATGTCCTAACAACCAACCTTTGGTTGTTGTAAGAAAGAAGGGATATGAAGCATGAACAAACCTCATGCCATGAAGGAATTCATCATGCCCTTCTCCCTTGTTTTTCTCCACGCACATCCCCTTCTAATTGGCATCCAAAGCTAATCCTTATCAGCCCCTCTCAATGTCCCATGTTTAAATAGGTGAGGAGTTTGAGTTTAGTTAGGAGATAAGAGTTTTAGGTTAGAGTCCAAACATCTTTGGACTCCTAATTTGTGATGCCAACCCTTCATAATTTTTTCCACCCATCTCCTTCCTATTTAGCACCAGATATCTCACAAAAATAATAGAGTCTCCATGGATTATTACATGCTAAAAAGGGGAAAGAATAAGGCATCAAAAATCTGGTGGGTGTGGGGCTTCTTTTGGTGCATGGAGAAAGTAGAGTCCAATCCTCATAAGACTCCTATTTAGGTGGTAGATTTAAACCAAATTAAATCTCAATGAATCTTAATAATATTAGGATCTGATTAGATCCAAATAGATAAAAATTTAAATCTGATTTGGAGCCCAAACTATTTAGATTAGATGTCACCTAATTAGAGAAGGAGTCCTAGTCCTTTTAGACTCTCTTTTGGTGCTTGAGTCAAACTCAATTTAATTCTAATCTAATTAGGATTTGGTGCACCCATGAAAATAAAAATTTTTAGTCCAAATAGAAACTCATACATCTTAGTCTAATTAGAAATTAAGTCAAACTCAAATCCTAATTTAAATAGGAATCATTCTCCCATGCAATTTAGGTTATCTGATAACCCAATAAGGTTTGATCAAGTCAAATCCATGTCAAGTCAAATTAAATCTAATTTAATTAGACTTGATACAAACTCTATAGCTCAATCAAATTGAGCCACTTAACAATCTAATTGCTAATTAATCCTCTTTTAACTCACTAACTCTTTAGCGAGTTACTTGATTGCAACTTTGGCATTGGATCAATCATCAATCAAATTAATAATCAAATCCTGTCATGATTCATAATCATAATTCAACCATTTGATCAATCAAAAACTTCTTTTGTGTGTGATCCCATAGGTTCTACTCTATCTGATAGTGAGATATATTGTGATCCCTATCACAATATCATTAAAACTCTTTTCAATAGGTTGGAACCGTTCCAACTCTATCCATCAAGGATCATCGATCATCAAGATGATGCATGTGGGTCTCACAATCTACCAGTGACACCTAACAGTATGTAGTGGCAATCCAACAGAATAAAAGATGATAAACCTCTAGGTGCAGTTAGCATATGATACAGTCCCTCTATCGTGAGTCCTGACCAGATGGCAGGTCATGGATAAATCGTCAAACCTCAACATCGATCATATGATAGATTCAATCAGCTCAAGTCTATGTATGATCTCCATAGAAACTCTTTCCCATTAATCACACCACTATGGCCATAGACTTAAAGACTCAGCTTCATAAATCCTATAGGACTACTCTCTTCTGCTAGGATCGATAGATCTCTTCTTCATACGCATCCTACTCTACAGCAGACCAACTATCATCAATATCCACTACAAGGGCTCATTGAGATCCATATTTATGTGTCAGTCAAACTTCAGTAGTCTTACTGTGAGTAGCAGTGCCATCTCAGATCAAAGGACCAGTCATACAACTACAGCATCAAGAAAGTCACTAATGAGTGAGCAGACATCCATGTGACTTCTCATGTTGGTCACATTCAGTACTTGTTGTTCTCTAACAATCATCTGTACTCTCATTCTAGTGTCACTACACCACAAACTCGAGATCCATCTGTCTGAAAAAAGTGATCTGTGCACTGGTCTATTTGGATCAATCTCTATGCCCATGATGATCCTATGACCAGGAGCAATTTAAGAATTAACCATCAATGACACATGTCTTAAATTTTCAACTCTTTGAGAATATGTGTCATCATCTTGTTAATCTCTTGGATAATTCATGGATACATAAAATATGAATGGTAATATAAATACCCAATAAGTGCAAAATCATATCCTAAAAATATAATATGTGTCAGCCAAGATTGGCTTCTAGATATGGCATACATCCAACAATCTCTCACTTGCACTAAAGTCAATCTGCCATGTATCAAGCCTCATCTTCACAAGATGGGCTTTAGTCTTAGGCTAGCTAAGTGACTTATCAGTGGGTCATCCACATCTCATGTAGAGTTTGCTCTCTTCATCTCTATATATTTCTACTTGAGGTAGTTATGTGTTCTGCTGCTCTATGTGCTTGGATATCTGATGAGACCTAGGCTCCTTAGCAAGAGCTATGGTGCTATTATCTTTGTATAGTGTCACGACATCTGATGGAATGACAACTAGTTCTGCAACTAATATTAGAACCAAAATGTATCCTACACATCTATAGTGTACTCAGCTTCCATATATCGATTATTTGGAACCCTTCTAAAATATCGACACAGGAACACACCCCATGATGTAGACATTCTACCATCAATATCAGATATAAAATATGAATTGATGTATCCTCCCACTCCTAACTTGTTGGGTTCCGATGGCACAGCAGAAGGGTTAGGTGTTTAAAATTTTCATTCAAAACACCTAATACACCGGAAGCCCTAATACCCAGAAACTCTTGAGTATAATAATCAAAGCATAATAAATATAAATTAGGATAAGAAGAATATTTATAGCACTTATCCCAATTTTTATAAGGTGTCCAAGTGTCCACCCTTCAATGGTGATCCACATGAAAATTGAACCAAAGACAGCACTCCTTCTTCACCTTGCTTTAAGAGTTCTAGCCCCTAGAACTCGACTAGCCTCATACCGATCAAGTTTCTTCAAGAACCTGACCTCACCCTCTTATAACCTTTTCTGAACTTCTGATTCTCCTTCTTTAGGACCCTTACAACCCTTGTTAGGACCAGATAAGGCTTTGTCTTAAATCCCAAAGCCTTGTCCTAAAATTAAGATAGGTTGTAAGAAAGAAAGAAGAGCAACAAGAGAGAAATTGGAAACCCCTCTTGAATTCATCCGATACCCAATGCTCTAGCTTATTTATAGCCACTAGAGAGATTACAAAAGAGAGGGACATGCCATATCTCAAAAGTCTTATCTGATTTGATTATCAGAGAGAAGAGTTCCTTCATGCAAAAGGACTCTTATCCATGATAAGTCGATCAGCACCCTGATCTGCCTGCGTGCAATCAAAGAAGGGATATTTTCACATCTCTTCTCAAATTAGAAAAATCCTAAAAAATTTACATGGATTGAGAATTCAATATAGATTCCAAAAAATTAAAAATAATGATAAAATTCAATATAGATTCCTAAAGAATGCTATGCTCGCACCTCTTCACACAAGTGTTGATCACCATACATGCAGGCATCAGGACTGACTTATGGCATTCGTGTGGCATCCATATATGTCTAGAAAAATTCTAAAAAAAATATCAAAAATATCTTTTCAAATGTAGAATATTATCACCAAACATTGTTCCAATTTGAAAGTATTTGATAGGGATAAAAACTCTCCAAATCATGGAGAGATGCAATGCTTCTGCGCGCATGAGTGAGACACCCTTCTTTTTCTAATTTTTTATCTTCTCCAAAAATTCTAGAAAAATATATCTCATGCTTTAATATGTGTACCAAAAGATGAAGGGTGATGTGAGCTATCATAAATAATTTTAATCCCATAAAAATAATATTTTTTCTTCTGCCCACGCCAACACTTGTACGCAGAACCTGTTTTGCACCAAGAGTCCACCACAACTTGGACTCTTCATAATTGGTGTTAACATGGGATGTGGTGTCCTAATTTGGGCTACTTCTAGGTGATATGACATGACCCAAATGTATACTAAATTGAGCTAGCTAATTAGCATGGGATGGGACCAAATTGGTCTCCAAAGGAGTAAGGGTTTCCACACGTGCTAGTATGCTTACCAAAACCCTGATTGAATCCAAAATTCCAATCAATCTTTTTCAAAAGGATCCTTGGCCAATTTTTATATGTGTGTGACCCATTGGGTTCTACATCTAGCTGGTAGTAGGTCCGGATATAAGTTGACTAAATTTGATTAGATTTCAATCTAATCGATTTTGGTCCAATCGAGCTAACCCGAGTTCAATAATTAGAATCATTTCTAATTGGCAATCGAATTAAACTCTTTAATTTGGTCAAAAATCTATAAGTCAAGATTGACGTCTAGCAACGTATCATGACTACCCAGAAGATATAAAATTTGATAGAAATATCAAATCTATCCTTCAGTGGCAAATTATCATGCAATTCAATCCTTCAATCATCCTTGCACCCTGAATATGTTCATGAGTATGGAATCATATCAAACTCAAACACATATTCATATCAATTCTCAATTAACCAATAATGACTCCAATGAAGAAGCATTAGAAACTCTTTTTAATCTCCTTCCTGCTTTTGACCAAAAGACTTTTCTGAGTCATCTAGGATTGAGAATACACAGGATGTGATCTCCTCTTACTAGGAGTGATCGATTCCATATTGATCTACTCACAACCTTCATACACCCTCCACCATATCCAGAACATCCCGTACATATCTTAATACCATGCCTGGGTATGAACCAAAATATGGGTTCATGTATATAAGATTCTATGGTGGTTTCAGATCTAAGGATCACTTGCACAACTCTCACTTAGAGAACCATCTTTGACATGCAAATAAGACTTCCATTAGATGTTCTCTTTCATCGAGTCAATTTAGTGGACTCATTTCTCAAATGAGCACCCACATCCTTGTATTAGTGTCTCACACAAGTGGCTAGTGAGATCTGCCACCCTCTTCATTGAGCATACATAGGATGTGCCAGTCTATCTGGAACATTGATCTCCGACTCAATGTTCCTACGATCAAGAATATTTAAGATTAGGATTTTAGGATTTTAGGTCTCACTAGCATGACCCATTCATGTCTCCTAAAACCATTATCCTTATCTTTTGGGGTTCATCATAATCTTAGACATATTAAGATGCAGCTAATATGATGAATCAATGCTTCAAATAATAAATGTCATTTCATGAGTTGGAAAATTTTAAAGAAAGTTTCATCGCAACGCACTTACGATTGGCTTATAGGGCACTCTTCTTTCATAGCTTTGATCCTTCTTTAAATTAAGAATAAATCTTTAGTTCTTCTCAAGAGCTCAAAGATGTTTTCACAGCAATCCAGCACTCTTAGCTTAGATACAACTGATATCTACTTGTGACATTCACAGTATTAAATATATCCGTTCAAGTACATTACATGGCATACATTTATGCCCAAGAGGATAGCAGATCCCTCTTTGAGATTTCTATGCTAAATCTTTTCAGCATCTAATCTCTATACTTTATCTGTGAAAACACAAGCATCCAATTGCATCTATCTCTATAGATCTTTAGGATGCTCGCTTTATGTCTTTTATAGAGAAATCTATATTCAACCATATTTTAACCGATGTCAGTATTGGACACTCCCACTGACCCTTTTGAAAATATATAATTCTTCTTTTTTAATCAAATAATTTGATCATATCATCGAAATGAATGTTCCAACTCCAAGAGTATTGTAGATTTTGTGATCTCCTATCATAAAAAGTGAAATCCATAAGCTATTCCATACAGAAATCTTCAAAAGATATCTAGTTAGAAAAGTTATTTCACATCCGTTTCTTGGAGTCCATGTCTCATATCATCTTGTTGTAGATTTTGAGATCATCTCTATGTTCCCCATCTCCTATGAGAAATAACTTTTTCTACATCCTCTGTTAAGCATACACAAGTATCTTTCGAGAGGATTGAAGATCCCACTATATATACGAGATGGAAGAGGAATATATATCTACTGACTCATGATGAATAGGGTCTTAAGGTCTCAAGGCTCACTGCTCTTCAGAGATACTCTCTTAGAGCTTAACTTTTCTCGCACTGCTTCATCTTGATTAAATAATTTTTCAAAAAGATAGCATATCATATCACAATCACATTGTAATCCTTTCAAAAAGTAGTATCCCAAACTCTTTCTGGATGAGTATTATAGATCTATCCTCTAACATATCCACCTGCTGTGCTTGATGCAGTCTGAATATCCTTGGATCTCAAAATAATCAAGATTAAGTTCTCACCATGCCATATCTCATATGATGTGGTAGTAACAGATTTAGAGAGAACCCAATTTCATAGAAATAAAAGATGTCCCTAAAGAAACAAAATAAATTATTGAATTTCATCATGGACCAGACCATATCTCATATAGTCCCATTACTCTTCTTATCTCATGGAGTTGAGATATACTAAGAGCGGTCCAATATGAAACTATGCCATTTTATGAGATAATCGAGAAATTTTTTTCTTTGATATTGCATCCTCAATCCGATTGAAGTACCTTTAAGAATTTATTGATTTGCTTCTCTATTTTACATCTAAATTTTTTGAACCTTTTAAAAATTTTAGATTTGTATCTCATATACTTACTCATACCATGACTGATCATCGGTAAAGGTAACGAAGTAGAGACAACTCCTTGATTAGCACATCATATGGGCTACACACATCAAATATGTACAAAGATAAGTATTTTAGTGGTCTTTTTTATCTCTTATTGCACAAGAGTAGCTTGGTCATATTTTTTCAAAGAGATAATGCACAAACTAGATATGACTCAATAGTCAATGAGCCCAAAGCCCATATTTCTTCAATTTGTTAACCATTTCTTCTTCAATACGATCTAGCCAAAGGCCCCACATATACTTTAAGGTTCATCTCAATTCTGGATCTCTTAGATCCAATGGCATTCACTACTTGCTCAATTAAGTTCACAGATGCATTACCATGCAAATGATAGAGACCGTCTCTAAGAACTAAATCCAAACGATAATCACAAAGGACAGTTATCCATGGCCATAGCAGCAACTCTTGCCCCACTGCCAATTTCAAGGGTTACTTCCTCAGCCCTCCACCTTCCCATCGACTCGATATAAAATCACTAGAGTCTATAGCTCAACTTAGAGAAGAGAAAATCATAAAGATAGTATTGATCAATTTTGACATGCCTACTCTAGGCGTGTCTTTATTTTTTTAGGCTCTCCAGATATTTACCTCTGAACTATTTCAAGGTTCCTTTGTTAGCAATAATTTGACCAATTCAGATAAGGTGCCATGATGGTCTTTCATATGATATTTCAACATAAACTACCCATATAAACTAATCAAGGATCGCAAGATCAAATCCATAAGCAATTTCTTATGTATGGTCTGTTAAAATTTAGAGTTTGGTGCATGTATGTGTATTTCAAAAACTTTATTTTCTAAACATCACAGTGGAGAATAAGATTAAAATATTTTTAATCTAAATTATACATGCATAAAAATATAAAACCATATGGATCTATCTCATATGTTGTAATTGATATATGCTGAAATTCAGATGTGATCAAATCATATACCTGTTTCGCAATCTTTTTCTTCGAATCTAGATCTAAAAGAGAAGAGATTCTCTCTTAGCCACACAAGTATCTGATCTCTATGAGTATCCACTCAGGATCAACATAGAACAATCCTCTATAATTTAAATTTTGGTTCTCCTAAAACTCAGCTTGCTGAATCTGAATGAAGCCTGGATTGCGATCAACACTTGATCTTTCTCCTTGATCTTTTTCTTCTTCTTTTCTCTAGACTTTTTTTCTTTCTATGTGCTGCTACAAAACACCAGCAACTAGCCAAGAGGGGATGCCCAACACCTTGGGTGTGTGGAGCTTTTGGATGTCCCAAAGGATTGGGACGTGTGGGATGCCCAAAGGGAGAAGGGAGAGGGAGAGGAAGAGAGGGCTTAGGGGAATCTTCTAGGCATGGGGCTTGCTGGTTTGGGATACTCTAAGGACCTTAGGGGAGGTCCCTTTAAATAGACATAAGGATTGAATCCTATTCAATCATATAATACAAATTTTACTTGCATTGGGTTTCCTATTAACTTAAGTTATCCAACTTACTTTAGATCCTTTAGGCATCAACAATTGGGGCCCTTGCATCTATAATTAGACATCCCAAAACACACCCAAGAGATGCCCCATAAGAAAACTAAAAGTCCTCTAATCAATGGACACATCAAACTTGATCAAATCAAGGTGGCGCCCAAAAATAACTATCAAGAAAATTAATTAGGGACTTGCACTCTTAATTAATATGATCCATAACCTTAGACACTCAATAATTGAAGTCTCATAAATCTAGTTCATATAGATTATTAGTAGATAATTAAGTTAAAATTATCTTATCAAATAAGTAATCTCAACAGAAAGAAGAATTGGGTTCAACTATGTGCTAACAAGGTTATCATGAACCCAATAGGTTTTTCTAAACCCAATTGATACTTCATAAGCTCAATTACTTATTCTAGGCCTAATCTCTTTATTGTGTGATCCTATATATTCAATTCTATCTAATAGTGAGATATACAATGATCTCTATCATTATATTATTGAAACTCTTTTCAATGTATCAGAATAATTTCACTCTAACTCAGCAAGAATTGTCGATACAGAATGATGCTAGTGAGCTCTTACAATCTATCAATGACACCTAACAGTATGTAATGACAACCCAGTAGAACTAAAATGAACCTCTAGGTGTAGTTAACATATGATTCAGTCCCTCTATCATGAGTCCCGACTATATGGCAAGTCATGGATAAATCGTCAAACCTCAACATCAGTCATATGATAGATTCAATTAGCTCAAGTCCAGTTGTGACTTCTATGAAAACTCTTTTCCATCAATCACACTACTATGGCCATAGATTCTTGGATTTAGCTTTTCAAATCTCATAGGACTACTTCTCTCTATCAAAGTCGATAGATCCTGTCTTGATACACCCCCACTCCTACAGTGGATCAACTATCGTCAACATCCACTACTAGGACTCATGAGACCCATATTTATGTATCAGTCAAACTTTAGCAGCCTCACTATGAGTAGCAGTACCATCTCAAGTCAAAAGACTAATCATACAACTACAGTATCGAGACAATCACTGATGATTAAAAAGAAATCCATGTGATCTCTCGTATGGTCATGCCCAGTACTAGTTGTTCACTAACAACTACCCGCACTTGTCGTCCTGTGTCTCTACACAGTAGACCAGAAATGCATCTATCTCAAAAGAAGTGATTTATGTACTAGTCTATCCAAATCTATCACCGTCTTCATTATGATCGTATGATCGAGAGTATTTAGGAATTAAATACATATCTCTAATTCTCAACACTTTGAGAGTACGTATCGAAATTAATTTCATGGATGATTCAAGGACCCATCACACTTGAATGAAAAAGAAATTATACTTTTTTTTATCATATCAATATATTAAGTATAAAATTATATCTTAGAATTATTACAATGTGTCAGCCATATTAGCTTCTAGGATATACATCTAGCAATCTCCTACTTGAACTAAAGCTAATTGGCCACAAATCTAAGTCCTATCTTCTCAAGGTGGACTTTCATTTTTGGTTAGCTCAACTGCTTAGTCAGCGGGTCTGTCATGTTATCTGCGGAGTCTACTCTTCACACCTCGATATATTTCTTTTCGAGGTAGTCGTGTATGATATGAAAATGCCGCTTGATGTGCTTAGATTTTTTATGAGATCTCGACTCTTTAGCAAGTGCTATAGCTCTATTGTTGTCACAGTACAGTGGTATGGCATCCGATGTCATAACCTCAAGTTTTACAATGAATTTTTTAAATCAAAAGCCATCCTTTGCAGCATCCAAAGCAGCGATATATGCAGCCTCCATGGTCAAATCCGCTATGATGGGTTGCTTGAAACTCTTCCAGCTAACTATGCCACCATTGCAAATGAATATGTACCCTGACATAGACTTTCTATCATCAGGATCAGACATGAAGTCTGAGTCAGTATACCCCTCAACTCGCAACTCAAAATTACCTCCAAAGACCAAGAACAAATCCTTAGTCCTTAAGTACTTAAGGATGTTCTTCACAACTATGGAGTACTCCTCATTTGGATTCGACTGATATCTACTCGTGATACTCACGACAAGGACAATATCAGATCAAGTACATAGCATAGCATACATGAGGCTTCCTATCATTGAAGCATAAAGAATCCTACTCATGTACTGCACCTCCTCAAATATGATTAGACACATCGTCTTAGAGAGACTAATACCATGCCTAAGAGGTAAGAGACCTCTTTTGGAGTTTTTCATGCTGAACTTCTTCAGCACCTTCTCTATGTATAGCTTTTATGATAGGCCAAGCATCCGTTTAGGTCTATCTCTATAGACCTTTTATTCTAAGAATATAGGATGCTTTTCCTAGGTCTTTCATAGAGAATTTCTTGGACAACCATCTTTTGACCATGGTCGGTATGAGAATATCATTCCCAATAATGAGAATATCATCTACATACAATATGAGAAAGGTGATCGCACACCCACTGATCCTCTTGTACACATAAGATTTCTCTTCATTTTTGATGAAATCAAACAATTTGATTGCCTCATCAAAATGATGGTTTCACCTCTAAGAAGCCTGCTTTAATCCATAAATGGACCTTTACAACTTACAGACTATGTGATCACCATCACCGGATGTGAAACCCATAGGCTGCTCTATATAGATATCATCCTCAAGATATCCATTCAGAAAAGCAGTTTTCATATCCATCTGCCAGACTTTATAATCATAGTAAGCCACAACAGCAAGCAAAGTGCAGAAGGATTTTAGCATGGCTATGGGTGAGAAGATTTTTTTATAGTCAATACCCTCGCACTGACTATAACCTTTAGCCATAATCCTAGCTTTATAGGTCTCTACCTTACCATCGACACCCATCTTCCTTTTATAGATCCATTTACACCCAATGGGTACGATACTCTCAGATGGATCTACTAAAGTTCAGATTTGGTTCGAGTGCATTGAGTCAATTTCTGACTTCATAGCATCTAACTATTGGTGCAAAAATCCGCTTGCGCTGAAGAAGCTGGAGTCAAGGGAGTCGCGGTCGCCGTCGGGACCTGCAAAAGAAGTCTAAACCGGAGGTGGGGTTGCTCCGGCAAGACCCTTTGACGCTCAAGTCAGTTCTCTGCCTCAACAAGAATGGAGTGCTCGAACAAAAATTTTAGCAGAGTTTCGAGGTAAAGAACGAGAGCTTATAAAATAACATATCTGGGGTTCCCCCTTTATAGGCGGAGGGGGCAACAAACTGATGGTGATACCTGTAATCGTCTGGCAGTGGGTCGCCCATAGTCAGGAAAAGTTTGTTGCAGAGAGTAGTGGGGTGGACCCGTGGCTATTATCGGGGCGTGCCACGTGGAGTCTGCCACGAGAAGTGGAGCGACGTCCGTTGTCGTGACTTGCCAGAGGATAGAAGAATCATGCAGTATCCGTCGCAGGAAGTGGAGCAGGACCGTGGCCATTATTACGGCCTGCCAGGGAGTGATGGAGCCGCATGGAATCCATCGCAGGAGGTGGAGCAGGGTCATGGGGTGATGGAGCCGCATGGAATCTACCGTAGGGAATGGAGCAGAATCGCGGTCGTTACTGCAGCGCGCCAGAGGGCGAAGGTCTGCCGGCTGAAGTCCGGTTGGAGTGTCTGGCGGAGAGAGGTAGTTAGCCATCTGTCCAACAGGAGCTCGGAATCTGGCTTTCGTAAGAGTTCGGATGGAGTCTTCCTTCAGTCACAGCCGGGGGTGGAGTCCGGCTCCCGTAGGGGTCTGGGCGGAGCTCACCGGCAGTTGAAATCGAGGATGAGGCCCGGTTCCCGTAGGAGCCCGAGCGGAGTCTTCCTGCAATTAAAATCAGGTGCAAAGTCTAGCTCCCGTAGGAGTCCGGACGGAGCTTACCAGTAGTTGAAGTTGGTGACGGAGCCTGGCTCCCGTAGGAGTCCGAGCGGAGTCTTCCTGCAGTTGAAGTCAGGTGCGAAGTCCGACTCCCATAGGAGTCCGGACGGAGCTTACCAGCAGTTGAAGTTATGGATGGAGCCCGGCTCCCGTAGGAGCCCGGGTGGAGTCCTTCTTGCGGTTGAAGCCGTGGAGGGAGCCCGGCTCTCGTAGGAGTCCGGGCGGAGTCTTCCTGCAATTAAAGTCAGTGACGGAGCCCGGCTCCCGTAGGAGTCTGGGTGGAGTCTTCCCGCAGTTGGAGTTGGTGACGGAGCCCGGCTCCCGTAGGAGCCCGGGTGGAGTCTTCCTGCAGTTGAAGTTGGTGACGGAGCCCGACTCCCATAGGAGTTCGGGCGGAGCTTACCAGCAGTTGGAGTTGGCGATGGAGCCCGACTCCCGTAGGAGCCCGGGTGGAGTCCTTCTTGTGGTTGAAGCCGTGGATGGAGCCCGGCTTCCGTAGGAGTCCGAGTGGTGTCTTCCTACAGTTGAAGTTGGTGACGGAGCCCGGCTCCCGTGGGAGCTCGGGCGAAGTCCTTCTTGCGATTGAAGCCGTGGACAGAGTCTGGCTCCCGTAGGAGTCCAGGCGGAGTCTTCCTGCAATTAAAGTTAGTGACGGAGTCCGGCTCCCGTAGGAATCCGGGTGGAGTCTTCCCGCAGTTGGAGTTGGTGACGGAGCCCAGCTCCCGTAGGAGCCCAGGTGGAGTCTTCCTGCAGTTGAAGTTGGTGACAGAGCCCGGCTCCTGTAGGAGTCCGGGCGGAGCTTACCAGCAGTTGGAGTTGGCAACGGAGCCCGGCTCCCGTAGGAGCCCGGGCGAAGTCCTTCTTGCGGTTGAAGCCATGGACGGAGCTCGGCTCCCATAGGAGTCTGGGCAGAGTCTTCCTGCAATTAAAGTCAGGTGCGAAGTCCGGCTCCCGTAGGAGTCCGGATGGAGCTTACCAGCAGTTGAAGTTGGTGACGGAGCCCGGCTCCCATAGGAGTCCGGGCGAAGTCCTTCTTGCGGTTGAAGCCGTGGACGGAGCCCGGCTCCCGTAGGAATCCAGGCGGAGTCTTCCTGCAATTAAAGTCGATGACGGAGCCCGGCTCCCGTAGGAGTCTGGGCGGAGTCTTCCCGCAGTTGGAGTTGGTGACGGAGCCCAGCTCCCATAGGAGCCCGGGCGGAGTCTTCCTGCAGTTGAAGTTGGTGACGGAGCCCGGCTCCCATAGGAGTCCGGGTGGAGCTTACCAGCAGTTGGAGTTGGCGACGGAGCCCGACTCCCGTAGGAGCCCGGGCGGAGTCCTTCTTGCGGTTGAGGCCGTGGACGGAGCCCAACTCCCGTAGGAGTCCGGGCGGAGTCTTCCTAAAATTAAAGTCAGGTGCGAAGTCTGGCTCCCGTAGGAGTCCGGACGGAGCTTACCAGTAGTTGAAGTTGGTGACGGAGCTCAGCTCCCGTAGGAGTCCGGGCGGAGTCTTCCTGCAGTTGAAGTCAGGTGCGAAGTCCGGCTCCCGTAGGAGTCCGGACGGAGCTTACCAGCAGTTGGAGTTGGCGACGGAGCCCGGCTCCCGTAGGAGCCCGGGCGGAGTCCTTGCGGTTGAAGCCGTGGACGGAGCCCGGCTCCCATAGGAGTTCGGGCGGAGTCTTCCTGCAATTAAAGTTAGTGATGGAGCCCGGCTCCCGTAAGAGTCTGGGCGGAGTCTTCCCGCAGTTGGAGTTGGTGACGGAGCCCGGCTCCCGTAGGAGCCCTGGCAAAGTCTACCAGCAGTTGAAGTTGGTGACGCTGCCCGGCTCCCGTAGGAGTTCGGGCGGAGCTTACCAGTAGTTGGAGTTGGCGACGGAGCCCAGCTCTCGTAGGAGCCCAGGCGAAGTCCTTCTTGCGATTGAAGCCGTGGATGGAGCCCGACTCCCGTAGGAGTCCGGGCGGAGTCTTCCTGCAATTAAAGTCAGTGACAGAGCCCGGCTCCCGTAGGAGTCCGGGCGGAGTCTTCCCGCAGTTGGAGTTGGTGACGGATTCCGGCTCCCGTAGGAGCTCGGGCGGAGTCTACCAGCAGTTGGAGTTTGCGACGGAGTCCGGCTCCCGTAGGAGCCCGGGCGGAGTCCTTCTTGCAGTTGAAGCCGTGGACGAAGCCCGTCTCCCATAGGAGTCCAGGCGAAGTCTTCCTGCAATTAAAGTCAGTGATGGAGCCCGGCTCCCGTAGGAGTCCGGGCGGAGTCTTCCCGCAGTTGGAGTTGGTGATGGAGCCCGGCTCCCGTAGGAGTCCGGATGGAGTTTTCCAGCAATTAAAGTTAGTGACGGAGCCCGGCTCCCGTAGGAGTCCGGGCAGAGTCTTCCCACAGTTGGAGTTGGTGACGGAGCCCGGCTCCCGTAGGAGCCCAGGCGGAGTCTACCAACAGTTGGAGTTGGCGATGGAGCCCGGCTCCCGTAGGAGTCTGGGCGGAGCTTACCAGCAATTGGAGTTATGGATGGAGCCTGCAAGGGTCAATCCCGCTGAGAACTTCGACTAAGGGTATTTTATACCAACACCAGTCCCCCTACTTTCGAGTTTGAATTTCGAATGAAGAAAGTACAGAGAGATTGGCATAGCCGAAGTTGTGCCCTCGAATCCTGCGCACGACCGCCCCCAGATATTTTGGCATTAAATGTGCGCGTGCTGGAGTCTTTTCGAATCGGGGCGATACGAAGGGACCCTTCGAAATTCTCTCTGGTACACTGGCCCAGGTACAGTGCAATAATGGCCCTGCCAACCGTCAGCCACTTTTAGCCGCCTGCCGTGGCAAGTGGGACACGTGTCGAGCGCAGGCCGGCCTAGGGGGATTCACGATCATTATGGCACCGGATCCCAGGGTCTATTTAAACCCGTCCTTCCACCTTTAGGGGCCCTATTCCGCTTCAGAGTTCTATTAGTATCTGCCCTTTCTTTGAGAGCCCTGTTTCTCTTAGCGTCTTCTCGGGCCATAGGCGCCCTTCGAGTCATCCCTGTCCTCGCCCCTCTGCATCCCTCAGAGCGATCTAGGTTAGTCCCAGAATCTTCATCTTTCTTCCCGCCACTTAGGGGCCTTTTCTTTGTCATTTTTTTTTCTCTGTTGTATTCCTCAGAGTTAGTCTCCTGTGACCTCTCATCCTTTGTCCTATCCATCTTTTTCGGGATCTTTAGAGTCTTCATTCGAAGTTATTCGAAATGTCTTCCGGCTCTTCCGCTCCCAGCGGTTCCGGGAGTTCTTCCGCCTCAACCCCCCAGGTCCCTCGTTTTGTAGATGAACCCGCATCTGGGGCTGGGCTTCGCCCGATTTTTGCGCCAGGCACCATTCCATGCTCCCTGACTCCGGATGAACTCCTTCTGATAAGGGTTCAGTATGGAGTTCCTCCGAAGTACGACCTGGAGCTGTCTGGCCCCTCCGATCGGGCTAGCACTCCCCCACCCGATCGTTTTTGCCTGTATCAGGAGGCGTTCCGTGCCGAACTCCGACTTCTGCTTCCGTCCTTTGTTGTCATCCTCTTTCGTTTCTTAGACATCTCTTTGGCTTCTGTTGCTCCGAATTCTTTTAGGTTTTTGATAGGGTTTCTCTCCCTTTGCCACGTAGTTGAGGTCCGACCGTCCCTCTCTCTGTTTAGGCACTTCTATACTTTCAAGCATCATCCTTCGATGAAGGACTGGTGGTATTTCTCCCCTCAGTTCGGTAAGAAGGGGTTGCTGAAAGGTGCCCCCTCTTCAATCCACAATTGGAAGGAGAAATACCTCTTCATCCACTGCCCGACCCTGAGGCTGGGCCTGCCCCCTTGGGGCTCTCTGAGGGATTCTGTCCGTCAGGCCCCCAGCCTGGGGGAGGATGACCTCCAGGCTGCCCGAAAGCTTCTCGCCTATTCCGCTCTTTCCCTTCCCAACCTTCTGAGGGAGCAATTTTTGTTCAACATTGGCCTGAGGCCCCAGGATCCTGCGCGTACTTCATCTTTTCCTTTCTCTTCTTTTCTTCTGTCCTTCTTCTTTCTCTTTTTTTTCTTCTCTCTTCTTCCTTCTCTTTTTTTTTCTTTCTCTTCTCCTTTTTTTTTTTGTGCCACTCCTTTTTCATTCCATTATTGATTTCTGATCTCTCCCCTCTCTCTCTTTTTTTTTTTTTTTAAGGAATGGACACCGAAGCAGCACGGATGCTTGCTAGGGGCCTCAAGGCCCACAAAAGAAAGGGTGCCACGACCTCCGGATCGGTAAAGAGGGCCAGGGCGGAGGAGTCGAGCTTGACCACGTCCGTCCAGGCGGCTCCAGCGATCGACGTTCCCTCGGACGTCGAACCTACGGCCCCCCGGGCTTCTTCAAGGAGTCCACCGACTGGAGCTCCCGTTTTGGGGGTCCGCTCCATGGAGGCGCCCGTAGTCGAGAGGGGGAAGAGAAGGAAGTCGGTGGCCCACAGGGTGAGTAGCCGTCGAGCCACCGCTGACGAGTCCCTCAGTTTCGAAGAGGAGCCGGAGAATCCCTTCAATGACAGGGACTTGATCAGGTGGTTGATCGACGGCTGCATCCTGCCCGAAGTCGTCGAGAGGATCGACCGCACCGATCCTGAGCAGCGGGTTTGAGACTCCCTAGGGTCCTTCCTCGAGGTAAACAAATTTTCATTTAACCGGCTATTCGACCCTTGTTCTGATCCCCTTGTCGCCCTTGCAGATTGGGTACCAGCTCCTCGCCAATATCGAGGCAACGAATCAGGCGAGGAGGGATGCCGTCCAGGTGGAGGAGTGTTGCCGGACCAAGGTCGCTCGCCTCAAAGAAAAGGCAGCCGAAGTAGTCGCCCTCCAAGAGGCCCTGGAAAGAGAGAAACAAGCACAGGAGGAGGAGAAGCAGACCTTGGAGGAGACGGTGAGAAAGGCGGAGGCCGAGGTCGCCAACTTGGCTGAGCAGATTCCAGTCCTGGTCTCGGAGGCTAGGGTTCTTGTAGTAGAGGAATTCAAGACCTCCGCGGAGATGAGGGACCTAAATGCTCAAATCTATTCGGATATTGCTTGCAATAGCTGCCCATCTAGATTATGGGATCTGGCAGATGGATGTAAAGACAGCTTTCCTGAATGGAGAGCTGACTGAAGAGGTGTATATGATACAACCTGAAGGGTTTACATCCACAGATGAGTCCAAGGTGTGCAAGCTTCAGAGATCCATTTATGGACTGAAGCAAGCTTCTCGGAGTTGGAACATGCATTTTGATAAGGTGATCAAAACGTATGGCTTCATTAAGAATGGAGAAGAGCCCTGCATCTATAAATGGGCAAATGGTCTAGTTGTGATATTCCTTGTCTTGTACGTGGATGACATTCTCTTAATCGGGAATGACATCCCCGCACTACAGGGAATAAAAGTTTGGTTGTCATCACAGCTCTCCATGAAGGACTTGGGTGAAGCATCTTACATCCTAGGGATGAAGATCTATAGGGATAGATCTAAAAGGATGCTTGGGTTATCCCAGTCCATGTACATAGACATTGTGCTGAAGAGGTTCAGCATGGAGAATTCCAAGAAGGGCTATCTACCGATAGGCCAAGGAATTTCTCTCTCTAAGAAGGATTGTCCGACAACTCCTGAAGAGAGAGAGCGTATGAGTAGAGTCCCATATGCTTCAGCCGTGGGATTTATCATGTACGCCATGACATGTACAAGACCAGATGTGGCATACTCACTAGGAGTAGTGAATAGATACCAATCTGATCCTGAAGAGAATCACTGGAAAGTGTTTAAAGCCATCCTTAAGTATTTGAGAAATACTAAGGACCAATGGTTGGTTTATGGCAAGTCAGATCTGAAACTTGTGGGGTTCACAGACTCTAGCTTTCAATCTGACCATGATGACAGCAGGAGCGTGTCGGGTTATATCTTTACTCTGAATGATGGAGCCATCTGCTGGAAGAGTTCCAAGCAGCATACTATGGCAGACTCTATTTGTGAAGCAGAGTACATCGCAGCATCGGATGCTGCAAAGGAAGCTGTGTGGCTGAGAAAATCCATCACTGAGCTCGAAGTAGCACCCTCCCTCGATGGTCCAGTCCTGCTCTACTGTGACAGCACTGGTGCCATAGCTCAGGTGAAGGAACACAAAGCACATCAGCGGACGAAGCACATCTTGCGCCGCTTCCACCTGGTCCGAGAGATCGTGGATCGAGGTGACGTCAACATTCAGAAGATCGACGGAAAGGAGAACCTAGCCGACCCCTTCACTAAAGCCATGGCAATAAAGGAGTTCGACAACCACAAGTCGAAGATGGGTATTAGATACTGTGCCGAGTGGCTTTAGGACAAGTGGGAGTTGTTGGGAAATGTGTCCCAAAAAGCCAATCGTCAAGCTGTTGACGGTTGAGCAACCAAGTATTGTAATTGATTTGTTAATAAATAAAATATATTTGGCATTTTCATCATAAGCTTTCATCTTCTAATGAACTCCGTTGTTATGATGAAGTCCTTAGGACTATTTAAGTTCGATAAAGAGAGGATTTATCGATTAGTCCTTAAAACTGTTCACGACCAAATGATAGGCTGTTAATAAGGACGACAGCTTCTATCGAGCATAGGTCGCTGTAGGCCATATGGGTTGGTTGTCCTCTTAACCAAGGAGTGTGGAGACACTGGTATGGCATACAGGTGAGATGTAAGGGTACATCATCATTGAACGTGACCAACTCCAGAGTATTCTACTGTCGAGAATATCTCTGATGGGATATAGGTATAAGTGTCCCTTAGACCTGAGATCGCCTCAGTGACTTGCAAGCAACTCACTGTGCTTTGGTACTGGACTAACTAAATTTCTAATTCAGGGACGGAAGGCTTCTGGGCACAGTCAAGTACTTGCGAAGTCAGAGTGTGATCGAGATGGGATTGACCACTCCAAGAGTTGGAGAAGAATGAGTCGCTGTATTTCAATTTAGCAAAACCTTGGCCAGGGTAATCCATCAGATGGATTTGATATTTTGAAATACAATGTGGACAACCTGATCAGAGTTGACAGTTAAACTCTGGGGTGTCCTATAATCATTTTGGTCAAGGGGATGAATTATATGAAAACTATATCCGCATGGGTTCTAAGGATGTTGTTCTACACATTCGACCTATCCGGTCGTCGGGTACCATTGCTAGATGGTCACTTCGATTGGTATAGAAATTTATTTCTATGCTACTGGCTTAGGTTCGGACCTATGAGGTTACACACATTAGAGTTCATGATCTGATCAGATGGTTGATCAACGATTAAGAATCGTTCTAGGGTTAAATGATCAATACGATTGACATTTAACCCAGTGCAAGTGTTGCAGGAGGATCGATTAGCAATTCGATTGCTAATTGGCTTAATTTGATTAAGCCAATGGGCTGAGATTAAGTCTAATTAAATATGATTTAATTAAATTTATTTTGGGCTTGATTGGATCAAGTCCAATTGGTTTATTGGATAAGCCAAGTGCAAGAAAAAACTAGTCCTAGTTCAACTAGGACTTGGGTCAATCTAATTTCTAATTTGATTAAAAAATTAAATCAGATTTAAATCTAATTTAATCTGATTAAATTAGGTTCTTAATTGGGTTAAGACCTATTTTAATTAGGTTGATCTAATTTTGATTTGATTTGGTTTGAGAAACCAAATTAAAACAAGTCATAAGACAGAATCCTAGTAAGACTAGGATTCCACCTTGCGCCACATAATCCTTCTCCACGCCCTCTCTCTTATTCAACGCCAATCTCCACTTATTTTGTGCGACAAAAGCCCTCTCCCAGATTTCTCCCACGTTCACAAAAGGTCTCCTCTCTTCTTTCTTACATGGAAGGTGGTTTGGATCAAATCTAAAAGGAATAAGTTTGGATTTCGAATTCTATGAGATAGAGTTTTAGAAATCCAAAACTCTTTCAATTTTGCACCGAATTTATCCAATTTTTTTTGGAATTTTCGTGGCTTTTAGGGTATACATTGTGCACCCTTTTTTAGTGATCCATGCATGAAAATATGAAGGAGGTGCTCAAGAGTTGGGCATCCCTTAACTTGCCATGTTTGGATAAGCCTTGACTAGGTGTTTGACCTAGACAAGGACTCTATCATATCTCTCTATATAAGACGAGTTTCTTCATGAAATTTTAGGAGAAATTAGAAATTTGAGAGACCTTTTTGCATCCAAAAATCAGAGAGAAATACCTTTGGATCGTGGAGATATAAAAGATGCAAGTTTGGGTGTCTAGAGAGAAAAACGTGAAGAAGAAGAGGGTCTTCTTCTTGGATTTTTGTTTTCATATCTTTCCTCCCTCCATCTTGATTTTCCTGAGAGTGTCTCAGATCTAAAACTCCTTCTTTTACTTTCCATCTTTGGAAGAGTCCAAATCAAGAAGAAGGAGGCACCTGATCAACCATCAAAGAAGGATCAGCGCAGTACTAGCATACTGTGCTGATTTCCTGAAGCAGGACTTCTGATCGAGATTCGTGGGCTCGTGTGGATGACTCCTAGAGGCTGGATGTGTGTGTGGCTTGCAACATCATCCTCAAGCCCAGATCAGCAAGGTTAGAACGTCTAACTTGCAAGGTAATAGATCTGATCTATTATTTAATACATACATTAGATGTAGTATAGAAACATGTTGATATGATCAACATGTAGTTCATGCTATATTTATATATTTTAATTTTTGATTTAATACCATATAATAATCATGTAATAGGATCTTAGATCTAAGAATTTTTTGATCTTAGAAAATAAATTTTAATTTATTTTAGTCTTCCGCTGTATGATCTTGAAAAAGTTTCAAGAGCTAACCCTCTTTTTCAAGATCTAACCCTGAAACCCTAGATCTGGTTCCTACAATTGGTATCAGAGCCTAGGTTCTTTATTACATGATTATTTATACATGTTTAGATTACTTTTTAGATTAGATCTAATTTATAATCTGATTATTAAATCTGAAATTAAAATTTTAGATCAATCACAAACTGCAAGGTTGTCCTGCTGTAAGGTTTACCCCTTACAGTGCAAAGGTTGTCCTAGTTTGTGTAGATCTATCTTTAATCATAAATTTATTAAATATGATCTAGATTAAATTTATGATTTATTAGATTTAAAAGATATTTAAATCTGAAATAAAATCTCTTTGTTAATAATTTTTGTGCAAAGAAATTATTTAAAGTTGAAATTGTTTCAATTACATGAACCTGTTTAGATTAGATCTAAAGTAGTTTCATGTTTATTTCACTTGCATCTTGATTATGAATCAAACATGCAATATGGTTGGTAGAATCATATTGTAAAATTATTTTACAAATATAAAAATTATTTTTTGAAAAGCCGAACCCAACCCTCAGCCCAAAACTTAATTAAGAATTAAGAAGTTGTTTGATTAGGTTCTAGGATTGTGAATTGAAGAACCTAAGACACAAATCATAACACATTGGGTTAATGGGTTAGTGGGAATTAGGTCCATTAATTGGGTTAGACCTATGGTTAGATTAAAGATGGACTTAATTAGAGAATTGACTAAATCTAATCAATTGTTGTCTTAGATTAGGTCAAGGATTCTCTAGATCAATTACAATAATTGTAGTTGGTCAAGTCCATGTCTTTAACGAGAACCAAATGGACTTGATTCTTGGCTAAGCGGTCTAGCACGAACTGTTAGGTTGATCTAATCGAAACTAATTAAACCAGTTGGTGTCTAAGGTAAACCAAACCGGTGGTTTTTAATTGAGAGCCCGCTTACCTGGCCATTTCTGATGGTGTCTAAGGCAAGCTTTGGCAGACCCTCCCACTGATCGAACTTACCTGGCCTCTTGGTGAAATTATGTTTTGATCAAATCACTTGACTATTCGAGCTGACCCATGTCAGCTAGGTAAATCAGTGTGACTGATTTAGGTGCTCCTAGACCAGCCTTGGTCTCCCTTAAGCTGACTTGGTGAGGCCAGTGGGAGGATCATGATAAGCTGGTTCATCTGACCTCATCCTCTAAATTATTTAAATCCTCTAAAATTATTAGGTCCTTAAAATGACAAAGTTATGGAGATAACTGAGTCATAGCCTCCCATTAAAGTGTTTGATAATGAGTCCATTAACTCAATAATCATTGCAGACCCAAAGATCTGGTGCTTGTTGACTAATGAAATTATCACTCATCATATGATGACTTGGAAGTGTCTCTCTAATGGTGGTTAGGTGAGCCAACCAAAGTTGGACTTAATCATTCGTTGGTTAGATACACCAAGTATGATCATGTTAATGGTTGGACCTAACCGGATCCTTACAGTGGAGGCCAAAGCCTACTGATTAGGTTTCTGGGGCAAAATTAAAATTACTAAAAATTATTTAGAGAAATAATTGGTTATGAACCTATCCTTAGATGTACATGGGTTGACCAACCAAAGTTGGGCTTGTGTGTAGTCTAAGTGGATTCTAGTACCCGCTAAGGAATTAGGGTAATTCTTCGAGTTGGAGGTAGAGGCTACCAATTCGAATAAAATAGTGGGAGAAACCTTTTGATTAAAGTTCAAATCTTTAGGTTTAATGAATCAATTACTAATTAGGTTATGGTTCTCCTTTGTGCAAATATGGCCACTTCCCTAACGCTCTGATCATTGTTGGACAATGATAAGTTGGTGGGACCCAACTTCGGTAGCTGGTACCGAAAGTTGAAGATAGTCCTGGAGCATGAACGGATCCTATATGTGATAATGGATCCTGCACCAGAGGAGCCAGCTGCCAATGTACTTGGAACAGTCAGAGCACTTACCAGAAGTGGCTCAGTGACCGGACCATGGTGCACTGTATCATGCTAGCTGCCATGAGCGACGAGTTCAGTCGTAGATTCGAGACGGCTCAGCCAAAGGACATGCTTCAAGTATTGGAGGATGCCTTTGGCACATCCGATGACGTCGAGAGGCACAAGACTAGTTGTGCCATCTTCAATGCCAAAATGCAGGATGGTCCCTCTGTCACTGATCATGTATTGTACATGATCAAGCTGATGGAACGATTAAGCAAGCTCGACTTTTCCTTGCATGAACAGCTTGGGAAAGATGCAATACTGAACTCACTGCCCAAGTCTTATCTCCCATTTCTCACTCATTATAGAATGACAAAGCCTGAAGAGAACTACCACGGGTTACTGGGGTTGCTTCAGAACTTTGAGAAGGATCACCAACTTTACAAGGAGTCGGTGAACTTAGTGGGAGGTTCGTCTTCTGGTTCTCGACCTTTTGAGAAAAGGAAGAAGAACAAGAAGAAGAAAGTGAAGAAGGTGCAAGTTCAGGCTGGGACATCAGTGCAGAGCCAGACCAAAAAGATCAAGCCTGATAAGAGCCTATTCTACTGGCAAGCACCCTAGATTAGATAGTGTGTCAGATATCTACTTATGGCACTGTAGGCTAGGTCATATAAACAAGAACAGAATAAACAGGTTGACTCAAGAGGGAATCCTCAAAGTTAGTGACTGTGAATCACTTCCAACCTGTGAGTCCTGTCTTCTTGGTAAAATGACCAAGTCACCTTTTACTGAAAAAGGTGAGAGAGCTACTGAGCTCTTGAGCCTAGTACATACTGATGTATGTGGGCCCATGAGCACCAGTGCTAGAGGTAGAATTTCTACTTCATAACTTTCACGGATGACCTATCCCGATATGGATATGTCTATCTGATGAAACATAAGTTGGATTCATTTGAAATGTTCAAACGATTCTGAAGTGAAGTAGAAAAATAAACTGGCAAGAGTATTAAAACTCTTCGATCTGATCGAGGAGGAGAATACCTTTCTAGTGAGTTTCTCACATATCTAGGAGAGAATGGGATTCTCTCCCAATGGACTCCTCCAGGAACACCACAGCATAATGGTGTGTTTGAAAGGAAGAATCTGACTTTGTTAGACATGGTTCGATCCATGATGGGTTTTTGCTAGCTTGCTGATATCCTTCTGGGTATATGCACTCGAATCAGCCTGTTATCTGTTAAATAGGATTCCAAGTAAGTCTATAATTAAGACTCCATATGAGATATGGACAGGGCGTAAGCCAGTACTTTCACACCTTAGGGTCTGGGGGTGCCCGGCCTATGTCAAACGATTAGTCACAGACAAACTTGGACCTAGGTCTGACAAATGCTCATTCATAGGGTATCCCAAAGAGACAAAAAGATATTTTTTCTACCATGCTGATGAACAAAAGGTGTTCGTCAGCCTTAAGGCAATCTTTTTAGAAAAGGAGTTCCTTGGTGAAGGAATCGTTGCCTCTAAGGTTGAACTTGATGAAGTTCAACAGGTAGAAGGACCGACACCAATAGCTGAACCTGAGTCGGATATGATTAGATCACATCCGGAGCCCAATATACCTGCACCATTAAGGCGATCCGGTAGAGTACCGTGTCAGTCAGACAGATACTACAGTTTCTTGGTCCGGGACGGTGATCCCATCGAACTTGATGAGAATAATGAGGATCCGATCACCTATATGGATGCTATGCAGAGACCTGATTCTGAGAAATGCCTTGAAGCCATGAAATTCGAAATGGAGTCCATGAAGGTCAATGATGTATGGACATTGGTTGACCCACCTGAAGGGGTTAAACCCATTGGGTGTAAATGGGTCTTCAAAAGGAAGAGGGGCGCAGATGGAAAGGTGGAGACCTATAAAGCCCGTCTGGTTGCCAAGGGGTATCGTTAACATTATGGTATTGACTATGACGAGATATTTTCTCCTGTGGCAATGCTCAAATCTATTCGGATATTGCTTGCAATAGCTGCCCATCTGGATTATGAGATCTGGCAGATGGATGTAAAGACAGCTTTCCAGAATGGAGAGCTGACTGAAGAGGTGTATATGATACAACCTGAAGGGTTTACATCCACAGATGAGTCCAAGGTGTGCAAGCTTCAGAGATCCATTTATGGACTGAAGCAAGCTTCTCGGAGTTGGAACATGCATTTTGATAAGGTGATCAAAACGTATGGCTTCATTAAGAATGGAGAAGAGCCCTGCATCTATAAATGGACAAATGGTCCAGTTATGGTATTACTTGTCTTGTACGTGGATGACATTCTCTTAATCGGGAATGACATCCCCGCACTACAGAGAATAAAAGTTTGGTTGTCATCACAGTTCTCCATGAAGGACTTGGGTGAAGCATCTTACATCCTAGGGATGAAGATCTATAGGGATAGATCTAAAAGGATGCTTGGGTTATCCCAGTCCATGTACATAGACATTGTGCTGAAGAGGTTCAGCATGAAGAATTCCAAGAAGGGCTATCTACCGATAGGCCAAGGAATTTCTCTCTCTAAGAAGGATTGTCCGACAACTCCTGAAGAGAGAGAGCGTATGAGTAGAGTCCCATATGCTTCAGCCGTGGGATCTATCATGTACGCCATGACATGTACAAGACCAGATGTGGCATACTCACTAGGAGTAGTGAGTAGATACCAATCTGATCCTGGAGAGAATCACTGGAAAGTGTTTAAAGCCATCCTTAAGTATTTGAGAAATACTAAGGACCAATGGTTGGTTTATGGCAAGTCAGATCTGAAACTTGTGGGGTTCACAGACTCTAGCTTTCAATCTGACCATGATGACAGCAGGAGCGTGTCGGGTTATATCTTTACTCTGAATGATGGAGCCATCTGCTGGAAGAGTTCCAAGCAGCATACTATGGCGGACTCTGTTTGTGAAGCGGAGTACATCGCAGCATCGGATGCTGCAAAGGAAGCTGTGTGGCTGAGGAAATCCATCACTGAGCTCGAAGTAGCACCCTCCCTCGATGGTCCAGTCCTGCTCTACTGTGCAGCACTGGTGCCATAGCTCAGGTGAAGGAACCCAAAGCACATCAGCGGACGAAGCACATCTTGCACCACTTCCACCTGGTCTGAGAGATCGTGGATCGAGATGACGTCAACCTTCAGAAGATCGATGGAAAGGAGAACCTAGCCGACCCCTTCACTAAAGCCCTGGCAATAAAGGAGTTCGACAACCACAAGTCGAAGATGGGTATTAGATACTGTGCCGAGTGGCTTTAGGACAAGTGGGAGTTGTTGGAAAATGTGTCCCAAAAAGCCAATCGTCAAGCTATTGACGGTTGAGCAACCAAGTATTATAATTGATTTGTTAATAAATAAAATATATTTGGCATTTTCATCATAAGCTTTCATCTTCTAATGAACTCCATTGTTATGATGAAGTCCTTAGGACTATTTAAGTTCGATAAAGAGAGGATTTATCGATTAGTCCTTAAAACTGTTCACGACCAAATGATAGGCTGTTAATAAGGACGACAGCTTCTATCGAGCATAGGTCGCTGTAGGCCATATGGGTTGGTTGTCCCCTTAACCAAGGAGTGTGGAGACACTGGTATGGCATACAGGTGAGATGTAAGGGTACATCATCATTGAACGTGACCAACTCCAGAGTATTCTACTGTCGAGAATATCTCTGATGGGATATAGGTATAAGTGTCCCTTAGACCTGAGATCGCCTCAGTGACTTGCAAGCAACTCACTGTGCTTTGGTACTGGACTAACTGAATTTCTAATTCAGGGATGGAAGGCTTCTGGGCATAGTCAAGTACTTGTGAAGTCAGAGTGTGATCGAGATGGGATTGACCACTCCAAGAGTTGGAGAAGAATGAGTCGCTGTATTTCAATTTAGCAAAACCTTGGCCAGGGTAATCCATCAGATGGATTTGATATTTTGAAATACAATGTGGACAACCTGATTAGAGTTGACAGTTAAACTCTTGGGTGTCCTATGATCATTTTGGTCAAGGAGATGAATTATATGAAAACTATATCCGAATGGGTTCTAAGGATGTTGTTCTACACATTCGACCTATCCGATCGTCGGGTACCATTGCTAGATGGTCACTTCGATTGGTATAAAAATTTATTCCTATACTACCAGCTTAGGTTCGGACCTATGAGGTCACACACATTAGAGTTCATGATCTGATCAGATGGTTGATCAACGATTAAGAATCGTTCTAGGGTTAAATGATCAATACGATTGACATTTAACCCAGTGCAAGTGTTGCAGGAGGATCGATTAGCAATTCGATTGCTAATTGGCTTAATTTGATTAAGCCAATGGGCTGAGATTAAGTCTAATTAAATATGATTTAATTAGATTTATTTTGAACTTGATTGGATCAAGTCCAATTGGTTTGTAGGATAAGTCAAGTGCAAGGAAAAACTAGTCCTAGTTCAACTAGGACTTGGGTCAATCTAATTTCTAATTTGATTAGAAAATTAAATCAGATTTAAATCTAATTTAATCTGATTAAATTAGGTTCTTAATTGGGTTAAGACCTATTTTAATTGGGTTGATCTAATTTTTATTTGATTTGGTTTGGGAAACCAAATTAAAACAAGTCATAAGACAGAATCCTAGTAAGACTAGGATTCCACCTTGCGCCACATAATCCTTCTCCACGCCCTCTCTCTTATTCAACGCCAATCTCCACTTATTTTGTGCGACAAAAGCCCTCTCCCAGATTTCTCCCACGTTCACAAAAGGTCTCTTCTCTTCTTTCTTATATGGAAGGTGGTTTGGATCAAATCTAAAAGGAATAAGTTTGGATTTCGAATTCTATGAGATAGAGTTTTAGAAATCCAAAACTCTTTCAAATTTGCACCGAATTTATCCAAATTTTTTTTGGAATTTTTGTGGATTTTAGGGTATACATTGTGCATCCTTTTCTAGTAATCCATGCAAAAAAATATGAAGGAGGTGCTCAAGAGTTGGGCATCTTTTAACTTGCCATGTTTGGATAAGCTTTGACTAGGTGTTTGACCTAAACAAGGACTCTATCATATCTCTCTATATAAGATGAATTTCTTCAAAAAATTTTAGGAGAAATTAAAATTTGAGATACCTTTGTGTCATCCAAAAATTAGAGAGAAATACCTTTGGATCATGGAGATATAAAAGATACAAGTTTGGGTGTCTAGAGAAAAAAATGTGAAGAAGAAGAGGGTCTTCTTCTTGGGTTTTTGTTTTCATATCTTTCCTCCCTCCATCTTGAGTTTCCTGAGAGTGTCTCAGATCTGAAACTCCTCCTTTTACTTTCCATCTTTGGAAGAGTCCAAATCAAGAAGAAGGAGGCACCTGATCAACCATCAAAGAAGGATCAGCGCAGTACTAGCATACTGTGCTGATTTCCTGAAGCAGGACTTCTGATCGAGATTCGTGGGCTCGTGTGGATGACTCCTAGAGGCCAGATGCGTGTGCAGCTTGCAACATCATCCTCAAGCCCAGATCAGCAAGGTTAGAACGTCTAACTTGCAAGGTAATAGATCTGATCTATTGTTTAATACATACATTAGATGTACTATAGAAACATGTTGATATGATCAACATGTAGTTCATGCTATATTTACATATTTTAATTTCTGATTTAATGCCATGTAATAATCATGTAATAGGATCTTACATCTAGAGATTTTTTGATCTTAAAAAATAAATTTTGATTTATTTTACTCTTCCGCTGTATGATCTTGAAAAAGTTTCAAGATCTAACCCTCTTTTTCAAGATCTAACACTGAAACCCTAGATCTGGTTCCTACAGGTAGAGGAATATAAAGAGAGACTCAGGATGGCGACCGACGAAGTCGCCCATCTTCAGAGGCAGCTGGCTGACAGGGCTCAGCTAACTTCTGCCCGGGATTCTAATGAACTCCAGTCCCTGAGAGAAACCGTCAAAGGGCTTTCTGTCACCCTTGGGGAAAGGATGGCTGAGCTGTAGCAATTGAAGATCCAGCTGGCATACGAGCAGCAGGCCGTCACGGACGTGGAGGCGGAATCTGAGGTCCTGAGAAAGAGGCATCGAGAGGCAGAGATCGAGAGTCAGCGACTTCGTCAGGCGCTCCAGGACGTGCTGCTGAAAAGGAGAGAGCTAGAAGAAGAAATTGAGAATCTAAGACAGTCCTGGATGAGGGGTGGAGTAGATAATTCTAGGTCAGAAGGAGCAGAGCTTCCCTAGGGCTCTTTTTGGCCTTCTATCTTTTCATGTATACACTTTTCCTTTTGTTGTTTTGTCCGGCTTTTGTCGTTTTGCTTTTCTTCCTTTGGGCTTCTGGGCTATGTGGTGTATATTTTGCAAATGGAATGAAAAGGGAATTTTGTGTTACCTCGTCCGCATATTATATTAAATTATCATCTGTCGAACTTCTCTTATCGTTCGACTTGTCCGACGTTGACGTCGTTAGGAGGTGCCCAGTCGTCGATATGCTGGTTTGCTTTCCTCGTCGTTCATGGCCGCAGGCTCGAGCTTGGTGGTCCGAACTCCGCATTACTTCGGAGACGTCGCTGTCTTCTTGACCTGTGTCGAGAGCCTTCTTAGAGGTCGGGGGTGTTTGGTAGGAACTTTCCGTCTTTGTTGAGACGAGGTTCCTTAGGTCTTTGGTGTGGTTTGCCCTTCATCTATTTCCGACGTAGCTCATCGCTCTTCCTCTTTAATTTCTCTCCTCTTTTCAGAGTGAGGGCCCTCCCCTCACTTTTTGCGGGGTTGCGTAGGAGTGTGAAGGTGCCGCTGAGGGACCTTTCCCCTTCATCCGATCTTGTCGGGCGGTCGGGTTTCATCACCGTCAGGATGAGGTTCTCCTCCTGTTCCCAACGGGGCCGCGGGGGCACATAAGGGCCATTGCAAGGGTCTCTCCCTCCATCCGGTCTAAAAGAATCGGGCCTTCGACTTTGCTCATATCAGGATGAGGTTCTCCTCCTATTCCTGACATGGCTGTGGGGGCACATTAGGACATTGTAAGGCCTCTCCCCCCATCCGGTCTAAAAGAACCGGGCCTTTGACTTTGCTCATGTCAGGATGAGGTTCTCCTCCTGTTCCTGACACGGCTGTGGGGGCGCATTAGGGCGTTGTAAGGCCTCTCCCCCCATCCGGTCTAAAAGAATCGGGCCTTTGACTTTGCTCATGTCAGGATGATGTTCTCCTCCTGTTCCTGACACGGCTGTGGGGGCGCATTAGGACGTTGTAAGGCCTCTCCCCCCATCCGGTCTAAAAGAACCGGGCCTTTGACTTTACTCATGTCAGGATGAGGTTCTCCTCCTGTTCCTGACATGGCTGTGGGGGCGCATTAGGGCATTGTAAGGCCTCTCCCCCCATCCGGTCTAAAAGAATCGGGCCTTTGTTTTAGTTATGTTAGGATGAGGTTCTCCTCCCGTTCCTAACATAACTTTGTTTTAATTGTTTGAAGGGGTTATACCCAGTCGTGACAAATCCATGCCAAATGGGAGGAGCATGCCAAGTCGAAAGGAATTTAGATTCAAGGAAAAATCGTAAGTGATACATTTATAGGTTTCTCGAGTTTCATGGTTGTGGAAGGTCTGCTCCTCCTTGAGGCCCTCCGACGATGGAGTCGATGGTCCCGATTGGAGGCCGATCTCTGGGCTGCTCCTCCCTCCTTGGCAGTTCAGGTTGCGGCAGGGCCCTTGGCCGATCTTCTCTACCCTCAGGCCGACGTCGGATGAACCTGTCGAGTCGACCTCGCCGGATGAGCTCCTCGATCTCGTCTCAGAGCTAGATGCATTCCTCCGTGTCGTGGTCGTGGTCGCGGTGGTAGAGACAGAACTTGTTGGGGTTGCACTTCCCGGGGTGTGTGCGCATCCTCTCTGGCCTAGGGAGCTGCTCCCTGACCTCCATCAGTACCTGGGTCTTCAAGGCATTGAGGGGGGCGTAGTTGCGGAACCTTCCCGATGGAGAACCCCGTTGAACCCCACGATCCAGACTCCTTTGCCGACGTACCCGGGGTGGAGTATGGGCACGCTTGTGCCCAGGAGGGGATCGAGAATGCGGCTGAGCTTCTCTCGACCTTTTTTCGACTGCGGGCTTACTCGAGTCCCCCGCCTGCTGCTCTCTCGCGGTCTCCTCATCCTTCATTTTGAAGGCTTCTTTCGCTCGAGCGTACCCTTCAGCCCGAGCCAACAAATCAGCAAAATCTCTGGGGTACTTCTTCTCCAGGGAGAATAAAAGGTCATTCTTCTGAAGGCCACCCTTCAGAGCGGCCATTGCGACTAATTGGTCCAAGTTTCGGACCTCCAGTGCCGCGACGTTGAAACGGTTGATGTAGGCCTGAATGGACTCCCCTTCCCTCTGCTTGATATTGATGAGGGACTCTGAACCCTTCCGGGGGCACCGACTGCTGACAAAATGGGCCACGAATTGGTGGCTCATCTGATCGAAGGAAAAGATGGTACCCGACTTCAGAGTCGAGTACTAGTTTCTTGCCGCTCCCTTCAAGGTGGATGGGAAGGCTCGGCATAGAATAGCGTCGGGAGCGCCATGAAGCAGCATCATTATCTGGAAGGCTTCCAGATGATCAACTGGGTCCGAAGTTCCGTCGTAGCTTTCGAACTGGGGGAGCTTGAAGTTTGGCGGGATCGGTTCCTACATGATCATTTGAGAAAAGGGAGGGTCAGTGCAAATATCCTCACCATAAGCGGGGGGAGCATGGTGGAGTTCTTCGATCCGTCAGTTCATCTCTTGGAGTCTTCGATCTAGGAAATCCTCTTGACTTCGAGTCTCGAGGGTCCTCTGGCAGAATGGGGGCAGGGATCTTCCACGGGTGGAGTCATGATCCGATTGAGGGCTCTCCACCCTCGGGTTCATTTTTCCAGGAAAGATGGGATGGCTGGCCCAAGTGGCCCGCCCCGCCGCCAGATTCTGGTGTTCCGACGACATCCTTTCCAGGCGCACTGATGCCTGCGGCTGCTACTGCTGCTGCATAGCCTGCACAGCTTCAGTGAGGCCTCTGACCTGCTGCGCTAGCAGATCAAACTGCTCCGTGCTGACCGCCGTCGTCGGAGGAGGAGGAGGAGGTTGGGAAACAGGAGGTGAGGCCGGAGCCTGAGATCTGGCCGTGGAGGCCATGGATCATCGTGTGGACGCCTTGCGGGGAGGCATCGAGCAAGGACCAAGTGGAGAAAGGAGGAGGGGATGCCGGAAGAAATGCCCGGGGGCGGTCCCGTTGAGCACTCCTTTAAGAACAAGGATACTGCGAAGACACAGGCCCTTCCTCTAGCGCCAATCTTGTTGGTGCAAAAATCCGCTTGCACCGGAGAAGCTAGAGTCGAGGGAGTCGCGGTCGCCGCTGGGACCTGCAAAAGAAGTCTAAATCAGAGGTGGGGTTGCTCTGGCAAGACCCTCTGACACTCAAGTCAGTTCTCTACCTCAACAAGAATGGAGTGCTCGAATGGAAATTTTAGCAGAGTTTCGAGGTAAAGAATGAGAGCTTATAGAATAACGTATCTGGGTTCCCCCTTTTATAGGCGGAGGGGGCAACAAACTGATGGTGATGCCTGTAACCGTCTGGCAGTGGGCCGCCCATAGTCAGGAAAAGTTTGTTGCAGAGAGTAGTGGGGTGGACCCGTGGCTATTACCGGGGCGTGCCATGTGGAGTCTGCCACAAGAAGCGGAGCGACGTCCGTTGTCGCGACTTGCCAGAGGATAGAAGAATTGCGTGGTATCCGTCGCAGGAAGTGGAGCAGAACCGTGGCCATTATTACGGCCTGCCAGGGAGTGATGGAGCCGCGTGGAATCCATCACAGGAGGTGGAGCAGGGTCGTGGGGTGATGGAGCCGCGTGGAATCTGTCGTAGGGAATGGAGCAGAATCGCGGCCGTTACTGCAGTGTGCCAGGGGGCGAAGGTCTGCCGGCTGAAGTCCAGTTGGAGTGTCTGGCGGAGAGAGGTAGTTAGCCATCTGTCCAACAGGAGCTCGAAATCCAGCTTTCGCAAGAGTTCGGATGGTGTCTTCCTTCAGTCACAGTCGGGGGTGGAGTCCGGCTCCCGTAGGGGTCTGGGCGGAGCTCACCGTCAGTTGAAATCGAGGATGAGGCCCGGCTCCCGTAGGAGTACGGGCAGAGTCTTCCTGCAATTAAAGTCAGGTGCGAAGTCTGGCTCCCGTAGGAGTCCGGACGGAACTTACCAGCAGTTGAAGTTGGTGACGGAGCCCGGCTCCCGTAGGAGTCCGGGCGGAGTCTTCCTGCAGTTGAAGTCAGGTGCGAAGTCCGGCTCCCGTAGGAGTCCGGATGGAGCTTACCAGCAGTTGAAGTTGTGGATGGAGCCCGACTCCCGTAGGAACCCAGGCGGAGTCCTTCTTGCGGTTGAAGCCGTGGACGGAGCCCGGCTCCCGTAGGAGTCCGGGCGGAGTCTTCCTGCAATTAAAGTCAGTGACGGAGCCCGGCTCCCGTAGGAGTCCGGGCGGAGTCTTCCCGCAGTTGGAGTTGGTGACAGAGCCTGGCTCCCGTAGGAGCCCGGGCGGAGTCTTCCTGCAGTTGAAGTTGGTGACGGAGTCCGGCTCCCGTAGGAGTCCGGGCAGAGCTTACCAGTAGTTGGAGTTGGCAACGGAGCCCGACTCCCGTAGGAGCCCGGGCGGAGTCCTTCCTGTGGTTGAAGCCGTGGACAAAGCCCGGCTCCCGTAGGAGTCCAGGCGGAGTCTTCCTGCAGTTGAAGTTGGTGACGGAGCCCGACTCCCGTAGGAGCCCGGGCGAAGTCCTTCTTGCGGTTGAAGCAGTGGATGGAGCCCGGCTCCCGTAGGAGTCCGGACGGAGTCTTCCTGCAATTAAAGTCAGTGACGGAGCCCGGCTCCCGTAGGAGTCTGGGCGGAGTCTTCCCGCAGTTGGAGTTGGTGACGGAGCCCGGCTCCCGTAGGAGCCCGGACGGAGTCTTTCTGCAGTTGAAGTTGGTGATGGAGCCCGGCTCCCGTAGGAGTCCGGGCGGAGCTTACCAGCAGTTGGAGTTGGCGACGGAGCCTGACTCCCATAGGAGCCCGGGTGGAGTCCTTCTTGCGGTTGAAGCCGTGGATGGAGCCCGGCTCCCATAGGAGTCCGGGCGGAGTCTTCCTGTAATTAAAGTTAGGTGCGAAGTCCGGCTCCCGTAGGAGTCTTGACGGAGCTTACGAGCAGTTGAAGTTGGTGACGGAGCCAGGCTCCCGTAGGAGTCCGGGCGAAGTCCTTCTTGCGGTTGAAGCCGTGGACGGAGCCCGGCTCCTGTAGGAGTCCGAGCAGAGTCTTCCTGCAATTAAAGTCAGTGACGGAGCCCGGCTCCCGTAGGAGTCCGGGCGGAGTCTTCCCGTAGTTGGAGTTGGTGACGAAGCCCGGCTCCCGTAGGAGCCCGGGTGGAGTCTTCCTACAGTTGAAGTTGGTGACGGAGCCCGGCTCCCGTAGGAGTCCGGGCGGAGCTTACCAGCAGTTGGAGTTGGCGACGGAGCCCGACTCCCATAGGAGGCCGGGCGGAGTCCTTCTTGCGGTTGAAGCCGTGGACGGAGCCCGGCTCCCGTAGGAGTCCGGGCAGAGTCTTCCTGCAATTAAAGTCAGGTGCGAAGTTTGGCTCCCGTAGGAGTCCGGACGGAGCTTACCAGCAGTTGAAGTTGGTGACGGAGCTCAGCTCCCGTAGGAGTCCGGGCGGAGTCTTCCTGCAGTTGAAGTCAAGTGTGAAGTCCGGCTCCCATAGGAGTCCGGACAGAGCTTACCAGCAGTTGGAGCTGGCGACGGAGCCCGGCTCCCGTAGGAGCCCGGGCGGAGTCCTTCTTGCGGTTGAAGCCGTGGATGGAGCCCGGCTCCCGTAGGAGTCCGGGCAGAGTCTTCCTGCAATTAAAGTCAGTGATGGAGCCCGGCTCCCGTAGAAGTCCGGGCGGAGTCTTCCTGCAGTTGGAGTTGGTGACGGAGCCCGGCTCCCGTAGGAGCCCGAGTGGAGTCTACCAGCAGTTGAAGTTGGTGACGGAGCCCAGCTCCCGTAGGAGTCCGGGCGGAGCTTACCAGCAGTTGGAGTTGGCGATGGAGCTCGGCTCCCGTAGGAGCCCGGACGAAGTCCTTCTTGTGGTTGAAGCCGTGGATGGAGCCCAGCTCCCGTAGGAGTCCGGGCGGAGTCTTCCTGCAATTAAAGTCAGTGACGGAGCCCGGCTCCCGTAGGAGTTCGGGCGGAGTCTTCCCACAGTTGGAGTTGGTGACGGAGCCCGGCTCCCGTAGGAGCCCGGGCGGAGTCTACCAGCAGTTGGAGTTTGCGACGGAGCCCGGCTCCCGTAGGAGCCCGGGTGGAGTCCTTCTTGCGGTTGAAGCCTTGGACAGAGCCCGGACTCCTACGAGTCCGGGCGGAGTCTTCCTGTAATTAAAATCAGTGACGGAGCCCGGCTCCCGTAGGAGTCCGGACGGAGTCTTCCCATAGTTGGAGTTGGTGACGGAGCCCGACTCCCGTAGGAGCCCGGGCGGAGTCCTTCTTGCGGTTGAAGCCGTGGACGGGGCCCGGCTCCCGTAGGAGTCTGGGCGGAGTTTTCCTACAATTAAAGTCAGTGACGGAGCCCAGCTCCCGTAGGAGTCCGGGCGGAGTCTTCCCGTAGTTGGAGTTGGTGACGGAGCTCGGCTCCCGTAGGAGCCCGGGCAGAGTCTACCAGCAGTTGGAGTTGGCGACGGAGCCCGGCTCCCGTAGGTGTCCGGGCGGAGCTTACCAGCAGTTAGAGTTATGGACGGAGCCTGCAAGAGCAATCCCGCTGAGAACTTCGGTTGAGGGTATTTTATATCCAACACTAACCATTTCTCGAAATCGATATCAGACATCGTCTCATCAAAGGTATTAAGATCATTACTATGACCCCTATCTCCAATAAGAAATATTTTCTTTACTTCCTTCGTAAGCATACCCATGTACCTTTCTAAAGGTCGAGAGACCCTTCTAGATCTACGAGATGATAGAGGAACATCAACTACTGGCTCATGGATTACAGGTTCCTGAGGATCTATTGCTCTGGACTATTCAGAGACTTTTCCTTCGAGCTCTACTGACCTCCCACTACCACCATCCTGGATAAACTATTTTTTTAAGAATATGGCATTTCGACTCACAATCATATTGTGATCTTATGGAAAGTAGTAGTATCCCATAAATTTTTTTGGATACCCTATAAAGTGAGCTATAATAGATCTATCCTCCAACTTGTCTGCCAACTGTCTCTTGACATAGGCCAGACATCTCCAAGTCTTGAGATAACCTAGACTCGGCTTCTTATCGAACCATATCTCGTAGGTGTGATAGGAACAAACTTTGATAGAACCCTATTCAACAAGTGAATGGCAGTTAACAAGGCATGTCCCCAAAGAAATAAGAGTAGATCAATGAAGCTCATCATGGATCGGATCATATCAAATAGTGTCCTATTCCTTTTTTCGGATACCTCATTGAGTTGACACATTTCAAGAGGGATCCACTGAGAGACTATGCTATTGTTATTAAGATATCTCAAAAGTTTTTTACTAAGATATTTACTTCCTTGATCAGATCGAAGAACCTTAACGTGTTTGTCTGTCTGCTCTTCTACTTCATGCATGAATTCTTTGAACTTTTCAAAGGTCTCAGATTTATGTTTCATGAGATACACATATCCGTACCTAGACAGATCATCAGTAAAGATAATGAAGTAGGTATAACTACCCCTGGCCTGCATATCAAATGGCCCACACACGTCGGTGTGTACCAGGGCAACTAGCTCTGTGGCCCTTTCCCCATGTCCTATAAAGGGCAAATTGGCCATCTTTTCTTGAAGGCAAGATTCACAAGCTAGATACAACTCTGAGTTTAGAAAGCCAGGGATCCCATCCTTCTTCAGTCTATTTATCCTGTCCTCTCCAATATGGCCTAGTCTATGGTACCACAAGTACTTCTGGTTAATTTCATCTCTGGATCTCTTTTAGCCTATGGCACTCACTATTTTCTTATTTAGATTCACATCGCATCAACATGCAAGTGATAAAGATTGTTAATTAAAAGATCTTATGCAACTAATTTATTTCACAAATAAATAGAACAAAAGTCTTTATTGAAACAAATTTCAAAATCTTCCTATGCTAGCACAGATATGAAAATTAAATTCTGATTAGCTACAGAAATATAATAACAGTCTTTTAAATCTAATCTAACCCCTGACAGTAATCGAAGAGAATAAGTGCCAATAGTATCTACAGCAACCTTTGCTCTATTTTCGATCCAAAAGATCATGTCACCTTTCCTCAACCTCCTACTTTCTATCAGACCCTGTATTAAGGTACATATATGAGTACTCGAGTCAGAGTCTAATATCCAACTAGAAGTAGAAGAAATTATAAGGTTAAATTCTATTACAAGCATACCTTTAGAAGGCTTATCACTCTTTTTGGTCTTTAGGCTCTCCAGGTATTTTGGACAGTTCCTCCTCTAGTGGCCTTCAGCATGATAGTGGAAACACTTTCCCCTTGCCTCAGCCGCCTTTGGACCTTCCTTCTTCGGCTTGCTCTCTTTCTTCTGCTTCTTCATAAATTTAACCTTCTTCCTTCCAGTAGACTTTCTCTTGGAAGAAGAACTCTGCTCCACAGTGAGAACAATGTCCCGTGAACTCTTCAAGGTATCCTCTGTAGTGACCAACATGTTGACGAGTTCGAAAATAGTGCAGTCAAGTTTGTTCATATGAAAATTCATAATGAATTGACTATATGAACTGATAAAGGATTGAAGGATTCATCTATAATTCCTTTTGCATATCTAGTCCGAGCTTCTCAAGCTCCTCAATATCCTTGATCACTGTCATACAATATTCATGGACAGACTGCCCTTCGTGCATCTTCAGATTGAAGAGTCTCTTAGACACTTCGAAGCATGCAGTATGGCTCTGCTCACCATGCAACTCTTGTAGGTGAGCGATTATAGCCTAGGCAGTGGGCATATGCTCGTGCTGGCTTTGCAACTCAATTGATATAGACACCAGCATATAATACTTGACTCGACTGTCTTCATCCATCCACTTCTCAAAAGCAGCTCTTTGGTCAGTAGTAGGACAGTTTGGTAGCACTACAAGATCCTGATCGAGACATGGCTTAACATTCCTAGGATCAGAATAATCCTGAGAATTTTGAGCCAGTTTTTGTAATTGGTACCGATCAAATGATTGATTTCAAAGATGCAGGCTAGAGAGTTTGAGGTTGACATTATGGTTTAACTGCGAGAGTAGAGATTCAAGTTAGACTTTTGTACTTAATATTTAATTTACTTTTAGAGATTTTAAGATGAAAATAATGGTTCTCACTAATTTATTGGATCCCTTCACTCCCCGAGAAGAAAATGAAAACCCTAATGCGACAAAAGTTCCTAGTAGGTGCTGCGGTACCACCGATGACATGCATCTCACCTAACAGTTATTGGTAACATGCACACCGATGCGTAGAAAACTCTTTACCTAAATACTTCACTAAGTATGTTGCAGTGACTTGGTCTCTAAGTCATGTGCACTCATCTAACAGTTATTGCCCATACTTCTTAGTTAAGCCTGACCCACCGTTCATAAGCAGGTGCAAGGCCATCATTAGGTCCCTCACCTAACAGTTATTGGATCCAACCCCATCCTTACTCTAGAGCAACTCTTTGCTAATAGAGTGGTTGCATGTTCCTGATACAACTGAACCACTTTAATCAGCCAAGAACAATCAACACCGATAGCACGTCCGCACATTTACAATGGTGGAAGACCTATGGACTTAATATTTATAGGAAGATTTAGGTTTAGGTCTCATCTAATTAGTCATCATATGATCGATCTACCTGGCATGGGCTAAATCAGATCGCTAAGCAACCTAATTCATGACCCAATCTTTCAAATTAACCAGTTAAGTGGAGATCGATGGGGGTCCCCCCGTTGGCTTCCTAAGACACCAATAAATTGGTCAGATCAGCTAACGAAATCAATTAAATAATCACATCTCATTAACTTAGCTTAGACGCCAATAGGTCAATTGATCAAAATTGGTTAGCTCTAGTGAATCGGGCTCAAACCAGTGAGTCAAATTAGATCCTTAGGTTAATCAATTCTACATATGGGACTCAAACAATTTGATCTACAATAATTGTATAATCATAACTTAATTGATCTGACCATTATCAATACTTGACTTAGTTTGATCAATTACTTAATCGAGTTAGACCCATATGACTCAAATCAAAAATCTTAAATGCAATCCTATTATATGACCTAATTTATAGTTTTTTCATGATCAAAATTCTCATGCATAAATATAAATTTTAAATTCTAAAATCATATTTGAGATCTAAATTTATTGCATGAAAGTAAGTTTTAAATCATGAAAATAACTTTCAAATGTTAGCATACAAACATATATCACATATATGCATGTAAAATCAGATCTAAATAAAATTTCAGATCTTAGTATAATATCATATATCTCATATACTAATCATGGATCAGATTAAAAGTAAATTTATGATTTAAATATATAATCATATATCATATATATGAATCAAAATTTAGATCATATAAAAATTTCAGATTTTATGCATGTATCTATGTATCACATGAACATGAACTAGAACTCTTTCTAGATTAAAATTCAGATCTATGCATGTGATTACATATCATCTATATGTTCTAAAATTAGACCCAAAATCAAATTTTAAATTTGAAGATCCATCTATACATCTCATGTATCAAGAAAAAAATTTGATTTTGAAATCTTTTCAAAAATATGTATATCAAAATTCAGCATATGAAAATTCGTAGCTCTGATACCACAACTGGAATTTAGGGTTTGGTGCATGCATGTGTGTTTCAAAAATTTTATTTTATAAACATCACAGTAAAGAATAAGATTAAAATACTTTCAATCTAAATTATACATGCATAAAAATATAAAACTATATGGATCTATCTCATATGCTGAAATTGATATATGCTGAAATTCAGATTGTGATCAAATCACATACCTGTTTCACAATCTTTTCCTTCGAAACTGGATCTGAAAGAGAAGAGGTTCTCTCTTAGCCATACAAGTATCTGACCTCTATGAGTATCCACTCAGAATCAGCATGGAACAGTTCTCTATAATCTGAATTTTGGTTCTCCCAAAATTCAATTTGCTGAATCTGAACGAAGCCAGGATCGCGATTAATGCTTGATCTTTTTCTTTGATCTTCTTCTTCTCCTCTTCTCTAGACTTTTCTCCTTTCTATGTGCTACCAGCAACCAACCAAGAGGGGACGCCCAACACCTTGGGCGTGTGGGGCTTTGGGATATCCCAAAGGATTGGGACGTGTGGGATGCCCAAAGGGAGAAGGGAGAGGGAGATGAAGAGAGGGCTTAGGGAGATCTTCTAGGCATAGGGCTTGCTAGTTTGGGATGCTCTGAGAACCTTAAGGGAGGTCCATTTAAATAGACATGAGGATTAAATCTTACTCAATCACATAATACAAGTTCTACTTGCATTGGGTTTCCTATTAACTTAAGTTATCCAACTTACTTTAGGAGACCCTTTAGGCATCCACAATTAAGGCCCTTGCATTCATAATTAGACACCCCAAAATACACCCAAGAGATGCTACATAAGAGAACTAAAAGCTCTCTAATCAATGGACACATCCAACTTGATCAAATCAAGGTGGCGCCCAAAAATAACTATCAAGAAAATTAATTAGAAACTTACATCCTTAATTAATATGATCCATGTTGGGTATAAAATACCCCCCAGCCGAAGTTCGTGACAAGAGCGACCCTCCGGGGATCCAACTGACTTCCGACCTCCGACGATGTCTCTTCAAACCTCCCAGACGATCGAGCCTCCGCAACACTCTCAAGTTTTGCTGACGGATAAGCCCCCACCAGCGTCGATCGGATTCTTCACGACGGACGGACTCCACCCAAATTTTCATGATGATCGACAATTTTTTAGACTTCACCCAGACTCCTACGGGAGCCAGACCTCGTCCCCGACCCCGGCTGCAGGCAAACTTCATCCAGACTCCTATGGGAGCCGGACTCTACCCACGACTTCATGTAGGAACCAGATCTAGGGTTTCAGGGTTAGATCTTGAAAAAGAGGGTTAGATCTTGAAACTTTTTCAAGATCATACAGCGGAAGACTAAAATAAATCAAAATTTATTTTTTAAGATCAGAAAATCCCAAGATCTAAGATCCTATTACATGATTATTACATGGCATTAAATCAAAAATTAAAATATATAAATATAGCATGAACTACATATTGATCATATCAACATGTTTCTATACTACATCTAATGTATGTATTAAACAATAGATCAGATCTATTACCTTGCAAGTTAGACGTTCTAACCTTGCTGATCTGGGCTTGAGGATGATGTTACAAGCCGCACATGCATCCGGCCTCTAGGAGTCATCCACACGAGCCCACGAATCTCGATCAGAAGTCCTGCTTCAGAAAATCAGCACAGTATGCTAGTACTGCACTGATCCTTCTTTGATGGTTGATCAAGTGCCTCCTTCTTCTTGATTTGGACTCTTCCAAAGATGGAAAGTAAAAGGAGGAGTTTCAGATCTGAGATACTCTCAGGAAACTTAAGATGGAGGGAGGAAAGATATGAAAACAAAAACCCAAGAAGAAGACCCTCTTCTTCTTCACGTTTTTCTCTCTAGACATCCAAACTTGCATCTTTTATATCTCCATGACCCAAAGGTATTTCTCTCTGAGTTTTGGATGGCACAAAGTACTCTAAAATCTCTAATTTCTACTATAATTTCATGAAGAAACTCGTCTTATATAGATAGATATGATAGAGTCCTTGTCTAGGTCAAACACCTAGTCAAGGCTTATCCAAACATGGCAAGTTAAGGGACGCCCAACTCTTGAGCACCTCCTTCATATTTTCATGTATGGATTAACAGAAAAGGATGCACAATATATACCCTAAAAGCCACAAAAATTCCAAAAAAAAATTTGGATAAATTCGATGCAAAATTGAAAGTGTTTTGGATTTCTAAAACTCTATATCATAGAATTCGAAATCCAAACTTATTCCTTTTAGATTTGATCCAAACCACCTTCCATGTAAGAAAGAAGAGAGGAGACATTTTGTGAATGTGGGAGAGATCTGAGAGATGGCTTTTGTTGCACAAAATAAGTAGAGATTGGCGTTGAATAAGAGAGAGGGCGTGGAGAAGGCTTATGTGGCGCAAGGTGGAATCCTAGTCTTACTTGGATTCTGTCTTATGACTTGTTTTAATTTGGTTTTCCAAACTAAATCAAATCAAAATTAGATTAACCCAATTAAAATAGGTCTTAACCTAATTAAGAACCTAATTTAATCAGATTAAATTAGATTTAAATCTGATTTAATTTTCTAATCAAATTAGAAATTAGATTGACCCAAGTCCTAGTAGAACTAGGACTAGTTTTTCCTTGCACTTGGCTTATCCAATAAACCAATTGGACTTGATCCAATCAAGCCCAAAATAAATCTAATTAAATCATATTTAATTAGACTTAATCTCAGCCCATTGGCTTAATCAAATTAAGCCAATTAGGAATCGAATTGCTAATCGATCCTCCTGCATCACTTGCACTGGGTTAAATGTCAATCGTATTGATCATTTAACCCTAGAATGATTCTTAATCGTTGATCAACCATCTGATCAGATCATGAACTCTAATGTGTGTGACCTCATAGGTATGAACCTAAGCCGGTAGTATAGGAATAAATTTCTATACCAATCGAAGTGACCATCTAGCAATGGTACCCGACGACCGGATAGGTCGAATGTGTAGAACAACATCCTTAGAACCCATGCGGATATAGTTTTCATATAATTCATCCCCTTGACCAAAATGATCATAGGATACCCCAGAGTTTAACTGTCAACTCTGATCAGGTTGTCCACATTGTATTTCAAAATATCAAATCCATCTGATGGATTACCCTGGCCAAGGTTTTGCTAAATTGAAATACAGCGACTCATTCTTCTCCAACTCTTGGAGTGGTCAATCCCATCTTGATCACACTCTGACTTCGCAAGTACTTGACTGTGCCTAAAAGCCTTCCGTCCCTGAATTAGAAATTTAGTTAGTCCAGTACCAAAGCACAGTGAGTTGCTTGCAAGTCACTGAGGCGATCTCAGGTCTAAGGGACACTTATACCTATATCCCATCAGAGATATTCTCGACAGTAGAATACTCTGGAGTTGGTCACGTTCAATGATGATATACCCTTACATCTCACCTGTATGCCATACCAGTGTCTCCACACTCCTTGGTTAAGAGGACAACCAACCCATATGGCCTACAGCGACCTATGCTCGATAGAAGCTGTCGTCCTTATTAACAGCCTATCATTTGGTCGTGAACAGTTTTAAGGACTAATCGATAAATCCTCTCTTTATCGAACCTAAATAGTCCTAAGGACTTCATCATAACAACGTTGTTCATTAGAAGATGAAAGCTTATGATGAAAATGCCAAATATATTTTATTTATTAACAAATCAATTACAATACTTAGTTGCTCAACCGTCAACAGCTTGACGATTGGCTTTTTGGGACACATTTCCCAACAACTCCCACTTGTCCTAAAGCCACTCGGCACAGTATCTAATACCCATCTTCGACTTGTGGTTGTCGAACTCCTTTATTGCCAGGGCTTTAGTGAAGGGGTCGGCTACGTTCTCCTTTCCGTCGATCTTCTGAAGGTCGACGTCACCTCGATCCACGATCTCTCGGACCAGGTGAAAGCGGTGCAAGATGTGCTTCGTCCGCTGATGTGCTTTGGGTTCCTTCACCTAAGCTATGGCACCAGTGCTGTCGCAGTAGAGCAGGACTGGACCATCGAGGGAGGGTGCTACTCCGAGCTCGTTAATGAATTTCCTCAGCCACACAGCTTCCTTCGCGGCATCTGATGCTGCGATGTACTCCGCTTCACAAACAGAGTCTGCCACAGTATGCTACTTGGAACTCTTCCAGCAGATGGCTCCACCATTCAGAGTAAAGATATAACCCGACACGCTCCTGCTGTCATCATGGTCAGATTGGAAGCTGGAGTCTGTGAACCCCACAAGTTTCAGATCTGACTCACCATAAACCAACCATTGGTCCTTAGTATTTCTCAAATACTTAAGGATGGCTTTAACCACTTTTCAGTGATTTTCTCCAGGATCAGATTGGTATCTACTCACTACTCCTAGTGAGTATGCCACATCTGGTCTTGTACATGTCATGGCATACATGATAGATCCCACGGCTGAAGCATATGGGACTCTACTCATACGCTCTCTCTCTTCAGGAGTTGTCAGACAATCTTTCTTAGAGAGAGAAATTCCATGGCCTATCGGTAGATAGCCCTTCTTGGAATTCTCTATGCTGAACCTCTTCAGCACAGTGTCTATGTACATGGACTGGGATAACCCAAGCATCCTTTTAGATCTATCCCTATAGATCTTCATCCCTAGGATGTAGGATGCTTCACCCAAGTCCTTCATGGAGAACTGTGATGACAACCAAACTTTTATTCCCTGTAGTGCGGGGATGTCATTCCCGATTAAGAGAATATCATCCACGTACAGGACAAGGAATACCACAACTGGACCATTTGCCCATTTATAGATGCAGGGCTCTTCTCCATTCTTAATGAAGCCATACGTTTTGATCACCTTATTAAAATGCATGTTCCAACTCCGAGATGCTTGCTTCAGTCCATAAATGGATCTCTGAAGCTTGCACACCTTGGACTCATCTGTGGATGTAAACCCTTCAGGTTGTATCATATACACCTCTTCAGTCAGCTCTCCATTCAGGAAAGCTGTCTTTACATCCATCTGCCAGATCTCATAATCCAGATGAGCAGCTATTGCAAGCATTGTCCGAATAGATTTGAGCATTGCCACAGGGAAAAACGTCTCGTCATAGTCAATACCATAACGTTGACGATACCCCTTGGCAACCAGACGGGCTTTATAGGTCTCTACCTTTCCGTCTGCGCCCCTCTTCCTTTTGAAGACCCATTTACACCCAATGGGTTTAACCCCTTCAGGTGGGTCAACCAATGTCCATACATCGTTGACCTTCATGGACTCCATTTCGGATTTCATGGCTTCAAGCCATTTCTCAGAATCAGATCTCTGCATAGCATCCATATGGTGATTGGATCCTCATTATTCTCATCAAGTTCGATGGGATCACCATCCCGGAGCAAGAAACCATAGTATCTGTCCGGCTGACGTGGTACTCTACCGGATCGCCTTAATGGTGCAGGTATATTGGGCTCCAGATGTGATCTAATCATATCCGACTCAGGTTCAGCTATTGGTGTCGGTCCTTCTACCTGTTGAACTTCATCAAGTTCAACCTTAGAGGCAACGGTTTCTTCACCAAGGAACTCCTTTTCTAAAAAGATTGCCTTAAGGCTGACGAACACCTTTTGTTCATCAGCATGGTAGAAAAAATATCTTTTTGTCTCTTTGGGGTACCCTATGAATGAGCATTTGTCAGACCTAGGTCCAAGTTTGTCTGTGACTAATCGTTTGACATAGGCCGGGCACCCCCAGACCCTAAGGTGTGAAAGTACTGGCTTACACCCTGTCCATATCTCATATGGAGTCTTAATTACAGACTTACTTGGAATCCTATTTAACAGATAACAGGCCGATTCGAGTGCATATCCCCAGAAGGATATCAGCAAGCTAGCAAAAACCCATCATGGATCGGACCATGTCTAACAAAATCTGATTCCTCCTTTCAAACACACCATTATGCTGTGGTGTTCCTGGAGGAGTCCATTGGGAGAGAATCCCATTCTCTCCTAGATATGTGAGAAACTCACTAGAAAGGTATTCTCCTCCTCGATCAGATCGAAGAGTTTTAATACTCTTCTCAGTTTATTTTTCTACTTCACTTTGGAATTATTTGAACATTTCAAATGAATCCGACTTATGTTTCATCAGATAGACATATCCATATTGGGATAGGTCATCCGTGAAAGTTATGAAGTAGAAATATCCACCTCTAGCACTGGTGCTCATGGGCCCGCATACATCAGTATGTACTAGGCCCAAGAGCTCAGTAGCTCTCTCACCTTTTTCAGTAAAAGGTGACTTGGTCATTTTATCAAGAAGATAGAACTCACAGGTTGGAAGTGATTCACAATCACTGACTTTGAGGATTCCCTCTTGAGTCAACCTGTTTATTCTGTTCTTGTTTATATGACCTAGCCTCCAATGCCATAAGTAGATATCTGACACACTATCTAATCTAGGGTGCTTGCCAGTAGAATAGACTCTTATCAGGCTTGATCTTTTTTTGGTCTGGCTCTGCACTGATGTCCCAGCCTGAACTTGCACCTTCTTCACTTTCTTCTTCTTGTTCTTCTTTCCTTTCTCAAAGGATCGAGAACCAGAAGACGAACCTCCCACTGAGTTCACCGACTCCTTGAGGAGTTGGTGATCCTTCTCAAAGTTCTGAAGCAACCCCAGTAATCCATGGTAGTTTACTTCAGGCTTTGTCATTCTATAATGAGTGAGGAATGGGAGATAAGACTTGGGCAGCGAGTTCAGTATTGCATCTTTCCCAAGCTGCTCATACAAGGAAAAGCCGAGCTTGCTCAATCGTTTCATCAGCTCGATCATGTACAATACATGATCAGTGACAGAGGCACCATCCCGCATTTTGGCATTGAAGATGGCACAACTAGTCTTGTGCCTCTCTACGTCATCGGGTGTGCCAAAGGCATCCTCCAACACTTGAAGCATGTCCTTTGGCTGAGCCATCTCGAATCTGCGACTGAACTCGTCGCTCATGGCAGCCAGCATGATACAGCACATCGTGGTCCGATAACTGAGCCACTTCTGGTAAGTATCTCTGACTGTTCCACGTGCAATGATAGCTGGCTCCTCAGGTGCAGGATCTATTATCACATATAGGATCCATTCATGCTCCAGGACTATCTTCAACTTTCGATACCAGCTACCGAAGTTGGGTCCCACCAACTTATCATTGTCCAACAATGATCGGAGCGATAGAGAAGTGGTCATATTTGCATAAAGGAGAACCATAACCTAATTAGTAATTGATTCATTAAACCTAAAGATTTGGACTTTAATCAAAAGGTTTCTCCCACTATTTTATTCAAATTGGTAGCCTCTACCTCCAACTCGAAGAATTACCCTAATTCTTTAGTGGGTACTAGAATCCACTTAGACTGCACACAAGCCCAACTTTGGTTGGTCAACCCATGTACATCTAAGGGTAGGTTCATAACCAATTATTTCTCTAAATAATTTCTAGTAATTTTAATTTTGCCCCAGAAACCTAATCAGTAAGCTTTGGCCTCCACTGTAAGGATCCGGTTAGGTCCAACCATTAACATGATCATACTTGGTGTATCTAACCAACGAATGATTAAGCCCAACTTTGGTTGGCTCACCTAACCACCATTAGAGAGATACTTCCAAGTCATCATATGATGAGTGATAATTCCATTAGTCAACAAGCACCAGGCCTTTGGATCTGCAATGATTATTGAGTTATTGGACTCATTATCAAACACCTTAATGGGAGGCTATGACTCAGTTATCTCCATAACTTTGTCATTTTAAGGACCTAATAATTTTAGAGGATTTAAATAATTTAGAGGATGAGGTCAAATGAACCAGCTTATCATGATCCTCCCACTGGCTTCACCAAGTCAGCTTAAGGGAGACCAGGGCTGGTCTAGGAGCACCTAAATCAGTCACACTGATTTACCTAGCTGACATGGATCAGCTCGAATAGTCAAGTGATCCGATCAAAACATAATTTCACCAAGAGGCCAGGTAAGTTCGATCAGTGGGAGGGTCTGCTAAAGCTTACCTTAGACACCATCAGAAATGGCCAGGTAAGCGGGCTCCCAATTAAAAACCACCGGTCTGGTTTACCTTAGACACCAACTGGTTTAATTAGTTTCGATTAGATCAACCTAACAGTTTGTGCTAGACCGCTTAGCCAAGAATCAAGTCCATTTGGTTCTCGTTAAAGACATGGACTTGACCAACTACAACTATTATAATTGATCTAGAGAATCCTTGACCTAATCTAAGACAACAATTGATTAGATTTAGTCAATTCTCTAATTAAGTCCATCTTTAATCTAACCATAGGTCTAACCCAATTAATGGACCTAATTTCCACTAACCCATTAACCCAATGTGTTATGATTTGTGTCTTAGGTTCTTCAATTCACAATCCTAGAACCTAATCAAACAACTTCTTAATTCTTAATTAAGTTTTGGACTGAGGGTTGGGTTCGGCTTTTCAAAAAATAATTTTCATATTTGTAAAATAATTTTACAATATGATTCTACCAACCATATTGCATGTTTGATTCATAATCAAGATGCAAGTGAAATAAACATGAAACTACTTTAGATCTAATCTAAACAGGTCATGTAATTGAAACAATTTCAACTTTAAACAATTTCTTTGCACAAAAATTATTAACAAAAAGATTTTATTTCAGATTTAAACATCTTTTAAATCTAATAAATCATAAATTTATTCTAGATCATATCTAATAAATTTATGATTAAAGATAGATCTACACAAACTAGGACAACCTTTGCACTGTAAGGGGTAAACCTTACAGCAGGACAACCTTGCAGTTTGTGATTGATCTAAAATTTTAATTTTAGATTTAATAATCAGATTATAAATTAGATCTAATCTAAAAAATAATCTAAGCATATATAAATAATCATATAATAAAGAACCTAAGCTCTGATACCAATTGTAGGAACCAGATCTAGGGTTTCAGGGTTAGATCTTGAAAAAGAGGGTTAGATCTTGAAACTTTTTCAAGATCATACAGCGGAAGACTAAAATAAATCAAAATTTATTTTTTAAGATAAAAAAATCCTTAGATCTAAGATCCTATTATATGATTATTACATGGCATTAAATTAAAAATTAAAATATATAAATATAGCATGAACTACATGTTGATCATATCAACATGTTTCTATACTACATCTAATGTATGTATTAAACAATAGATCAGATCTATTACCTTGCAAGTTAGACATTCTAACCTTACTGATCTGGGCTTGAGGATGATGTTATAAGCCGCACATGCGTCCGGCCTCTAGGAGTCGTCCACACGAGCCCACGAATCTCGATCAGAAGTCCTGCTTCAGGAAATCAGCATAGTATGCTAGTACTGCGCTGATCCTTCTTTGATGGTTGATCAGGTGCCTCCTTCTTCTTGATTTGGACTCTTCCAAAGATGGAAAGTAAAAGGAGGAGTTTTAGATCAGAGACACTCTCAGGAAACTCAAGATGGAGGGAGGAAAGATATGAAAACAAAAACCCAAGAAGAAGACCCTCTTCTTCTTCACGTTTTTCTCTCTAGACACCCAAACTTGCATCTTTTATATCTCCACGACCCAAAGGTATTTCTTTTTGATTTTTGGATGGCACAAAAATCTCTCAAATATCTAATTTTTCCTAAAATTTTATAAAGAAACTCATCTTATATAGAGAGATATGATAGAGTCCTTGTCTAGGTCAAACACCGAGTCAAGGCTTATCCAAACATGGCAAGTTAAGGGACGCCCAACTCTTGAGCACCTCCTTCATATTTTCATATATGGATCAACAGAAAAGGGTGCACAATATATACCCTAAAAGCCACAAAAATTCCAAAAAAAATTTGGATAAATTCGGTGCAAAATTGAAAGAGTTTTTGATTTCTAAAACTCTATCTCATAGAATTCGAAATCCAAACTTATTCCTTTTAGATTTGATCCAAACCACCTTCCATGTAAGAAAGAAGAGAGGAGACCTTTTGTAAACGTGGGAGAGATCTGAGAGAGGGCTTTTGTTGCACAAAATAAGTAGAGATTGGCGTTGAATAAGAGAGAGGGCGTGGAGAAGGCTTATGTGGCGCAAGGTGGAATCCTAGTCTTACTAGGTTTCTGTCTTATGACTTGTTTTAATTTGATTTTCCAAACTAAATCAAATCAAAATTAGATCAACTCAATTAAAATAGGTCTTAACCCAATTAAGAACTTAATTTAATCAGATTAAATTATATTTAAATCTGATTTAATTTTTTAATCAAATTAGAAATTAGATTGACCCAAGTCCTAGTTGAACTAGGACTAGTTTTTCCTTGCACTTGGCTTATCCAATAAACCAATTGGACTTGATCCAATCAAGCCCAAAATAAATCTAATTAAATTATATTAAATTAGACTTAATCTCAGCCCATTGGCTTAATCAAATTAAGCCAATTAGCAATCGAATTGCTAATCGATCCTCCTGCATCACTTGCACTGGGTTAAATGTCAATCGTATTGATCATTTAACCCTAGAACGATTCTTAATCGTTGATCAACCATCTGATCGGATCATGAACTCTAATGTGTGTGACCTCATAGGTCCGAACCTAAGCTGGTAGCATAGGAACAAATTTCTATACCAATCGAAGTGACCATCTAGCAATGGTACCCGACGACCGGATAGGTCGAATGTGTAGAACAACATCCTTAGAACCCATGCGGATATAGTTTTCATATAATTCATCCCCTTGACCAAAATGATCATAGGACACTCCAGAGTTTAACTGTCAACTCTGATCAGGTTGTCCACGTTGTATTTCAAAATATCAAATCCATCTGATGGATTATCCTGGCCAAGGTTTTGCTAAATTGAAATACAGCGACTCATTCTTCTCCAACTCTTGGAGTGGTCAATCCCATCTCGATCACACTCTGACTTTGCAAGTACTTGACTGTGTCCAGAAGCCTTCCGTCCCTGAATTAGAAATTCAGTTAGTCCAGTACCAAAGCACAGTGAGTTGCTTGCAAGTCACTGAGGCGATCTCAGGTCTAAGGGACACTTATACCTATATCCCATCAGAGATATTCTCGACAGTAGAATACTCTGGAGTTGGTCACGTTCAATGATGATGTACCCTTACATCTCACCTGTATGTCATACCAGTGTCTCCACACTCCTTGGTTAAGAGGACAACCAACCCATATGGCCTACAGCGACCTATGCTCGATAGAAGCTGTCGTCCTTATTAACAGCCTATCATTTGGTCGTGAACAGTTTTAAGGACTAATCGATAAATCCTCTCTTTATCGAACCTAAATAGTCCTAAGGACTTCATCATAACAACAGAGTTCATTAGAAGATGAAAGCTTATGATGAAAATGCCAAATATATTTTATTTATTAACAAATCAATTACAATACTTGGTTGCTCAACCGTCAACAGCTTGACGATTGGCTTTTTGGGACACATTTCCCAACACTTCAATCACAGGTAGACTTTGTCCGGACTCCTACGGGAGCCGGACTTCGCCCCCAACTCCAATTGCAGGTAGACAACGCCCGGACTCCTACGGGAGCCGGACCTCATCCCCAACTCCGGCTGCAGGCAGACTTCGTCCGGACTCCTATGGGAGCCGGACTCCGCCCATGACTTCAATCACAGGTAGACTTCGTCCGGACTCCTACGGGAGCCGGACTTCGCCCCCAACTCCAATTGCAGGTATACAATGCCCGGACTCCTACGAGAGCCGGACCTTATCCCCAACTTCGGCTGCAGGAAGGCCTCGTTCGGACTCCTATGGAAACCAGACCTCGTCCCCAACTCCGACTGCAGGCAGACTTCGTCCGGACTCCTACGGGAGCCGGACTTCGCCCACGACTTCAATCACAGGTAGACTTCGTCCGGACTCCTATGGGAACCGGACTTTGCCACCAACTCCAATTGCAGGTAGATTTCATCCAGACTCCTATGGGAGCCGGACTTCGCCCCCAACTCCAATTGCAGGTAGACAACGCCCGGACTCCTACGGGAGCCAGACCTCGTCCCCAACTCCGACTGCAGGAAGGCCTCATCTGGACTCCTACGGGAGCCGGACCTCGTCCCTAACTCCGGCTGCAGGCAAACTTCGTCCGGAATCCTACGGGAGCCGGACTCCACCCACGACTTCAATCACAGGTAGACTTCATCCGGACTCCTACGGGAGCCGGACCTCGCCCCCAAATCCAATTGCAGGTAGACTTCGTCCGGACTCCTACGGGAGCCAGACTTCGCCCCCAACTCCAATTGCAGGTAGACTTCGTCCGGACCCCTATGGGAGTCGGACTTCGCCCCCAACTCCAATTGCAGGTAGACAACGCCCGGACTCCTATGGGAGCCGGACCTCATCCCCAACTCCGACTGCAGGAAGGCCTCGTCTGGACTCCCACGGGAGCCGGACCTCATCCCCAACTCCAACTGCAGGAAGGCCTCGTCCGAACTTCTACGTGAGCCGGACCTTGTCCCCAACTCCGGCTGCAGGCAGACTTCGTCCGGACTCCTACGGGAGCCGGACTCTGCCCACGACTTCAATCACAGGTAGACTTCGTCCGGACTCCTACGGGAGCCGAACTTCGCCCCCAACTCCAATTGCAGGTAGACTTCGTCCGGACTCCTACGGGAGCCAGACTTCGCCCCCAACTCCAATTGCAGGTAGACAACGCCCGGACTCCTACGGGAGCCGGACCTCATCCCCAACTCCGGCTGCAGGAAGGCCTCGTCCGGACTCCCACGAGAACCGAACCTCATCCCCAACTCCAGCTACAGGAAGGTCTCGTCCGGACTCCTACAGAAGCCGGACCTCGTCCCCAACTCCGGCTGCAGGTAGACTTCGTCCGGACTCCTACGAGAGCCGGACTCCGCCCACGACTTCAATCACAGGTAGACTTCATCCAGACTCCTACGGGAGCCGAACTTCGCCCCCAACTCTAATTGCAGGTAGACTTCGTCCGAACTCCTACGGGAGCCGAACTTCGCCCCCAACTCCAATTATAGGTAGACAACGCCCGGACTCCTACGGGAGCCAGACCTCGTCCCCAACTCCAGCTATAGGAAGTCCTCATCCGGACTCCTATGGGAGCCGGACCTCATCCCCAACTCTGGCTGCAGGAAGGCCTCATCCAGACTCCTACGGGAGCCGGACCTCGTTTCCAACTCTGGCTGCAGGCAAACTTCGTCTGGACTCCTACGGAAGCCGGACTCCACCCACGACTTCAATCACAGGTAGACTTCGTCCGGACTCCTACGGGAGCTGGACTTCGCCCCCAACTCCAATTGCAGGTAGACAACGCCCGGACTCCTACGGGAGCCGGACTTCGCCCCCAACTCCAATTGCAGGTAGACAACGCCCGGACTCCTACGGGAGCCGGACCTCGTCCCCAACTCCGACTGCAGGCAGACTTCGTCTGGACTCCTATGGGAGCCGGACTCCACCCACGACTTCAATTACAGGTAGGCTTCGTCCGGACTCCTACGGGAGCCAGACTTCGCCCCTCGACTTCAATTGCAGGTAGACTTCGTCCGGACTCCTATGGGAGCCGAACTTCATCCCCGACTTCGATAGCAGGAAGACTTCATCCAGACTCCTATGGGAGTTGGACTTCGAGCTCCTATTGCAAGCAACCCACTCTGAGTTACCGCTGCAAACAAACTACTTCAAGTTCCTACCACGAGCTGCCTTGGCCGAGACTCCTCGACAAATGATCCCCGTCCGGGCTTCTACGGAGACCAGACTCCAACCGAATTTCGACCGACGGGCCTGGACCCCCTGGCAGGCTACAGTAACGGCCACGACTCTGCTCCACTTCCTGTGATGAATTTCGTACGGCTCCATCACTCCCTGGTAGGCCACAGTAACGGTCACGACTCTGCTCCACTTCCTGCGACGGATTTCGCGCGGCTCCATCACTCCCTGGCAGGCCGCAGTAACGGCCATGACTCTGCTCCACTTCCTGCGATAGATTTCGTACAGCTCCATCACTCCCTGGTAGACCATAATAATGGCCACGATCCTGCTCCACTTTCTGCGATGGATACCGCACGGATCCTCCATCCTCTGGCAAGTCGCGATAACGGACGCTGCTCCACTCCCCGCAACAGACTCCATGTGGCATGTCCCGGTGATAGCCACGATTCCACTCCACTACTCTTCGCAACAAACTCCTCCTGACCCCGGGCAGCCCACTGCTAGATGGTTACAAACATCGCTATCAGTCTGTTGCCCCCTCCACCTATAAAAGGGGGACCCCAGATGCGTTATTCTCTAAGCTCTCATTTCTTACCTAAAAACTCTACTAAAATTTTCGTTCGAGTACTCCATTCTTATTGAGGCAGAGAACTGACTTGAGCATCGGAGGGTCTTGTCGGAGCAACCCCACCTCTGGTTTAGACTTCTTTTGCAGGTCCCGATGGCGACCGCGACTCCCTCGACTCCAACTTCTCCAACGCAGGTGAATTTTTGCACCAACAATCCACAACCTTAGACACCCAACAATTGGAGTCTCATGAATCTAATTCATGTAGATTATTAGTAGATAATTAAGTTAGAATTATCTTATCAAATAAATAATTTTAATAAAAAAAAAATTGGGTCCAACCATGTGCTAGCAAGGTTATCATGAACCCAATGAATTTCTCTAAACCTAATTGATACTTCATAAGCTCAATTACTTATTCTAGAACTAATCTTTTTATTGTGTGACCCCATAGGTTTAATTCTATCTGGTAGTGAGATATACAATGATCTCTATCATTGTATCATTGAAACTCTTTTCAATGGGTCGGAATAATTTTACTCTAACTCAGTAAGGATTGTCGATGCAGAACGATCCTATTGAGCTCTCACAATCTACCAGTGATACCTAGCAGTATGTAGTGGCAATCTAGTAAAACTGAAATAAACTTCTAGGTATACTTAATGCGTGATTCAGTCCCTCTATCATGAGTCCCGACTATATGGCAGATCATGGATAAATCATCAAACCTCAGCATCATCATATGATAGATTTGATTAGCTCAAGTCCAGTTATAACTTTTATGGAAACTCTTTTCCATCAATCGCACTACTATGGCTATGGATTCTTGGACTTAGCTTTTCAAATCCCATAAGACTACTCCTCTCTATCAAGATCGATAGATCCTATCTTGATGCGCACCCCACTCCTACAGTGGACCAACTGTTGCCAACATCTACTACAAGGGCTCATTGAGACCCATGTTTATGTGTCAGTCATACTTCAACAGCCTCACTACGAGTAACAGTACCATCTTACATTAAAAGATCAGTCATACAATTACAGCATTGAGACAATCACTGATGATTGAATAAAAATCCAAGTGATCTCTCGTATGGTCACGCTCAATACTAGTTGTTCTCTAATAACTACCCGCACTTATCATCTTGTGTCTCTACATAGTAGATCAGAGACTCATCTATCTCGAAGAAAGTGATTTGTGCACTAGTCTATCCGGATCTATCACCATCCTCATGATGATCCTATGATCAAGAGTATTTAGGAATTAAATATATATCTCAATTCTCAACACTTTGAGAGTATGTATCGAAACTAATTTTATGGACGATTCAAGGATACATCACACTTGAATGATAAAAAAAATATTTTTTTTAATCATATCAATATATTAAGTATAAAATTATATCCTAAAATTATTATAATATTTTAGTCATATTGACTTCTAGGACATACATCTAACATGGTCATGTTGAGACTTTCAAGCTCTTTAATATCTTTGATCATTATCAAATAACGATCATAGACTGACCGACCATCACGCATCTCATGCACTGTGTGACTCTGATCATCTCACAATACTTGTAGATAAATCAATGTGTCATTGGCAGTGAACATGTGCTCATGCATATGTTGGAGTTCATTTAACATGGACTTCAACATATAGCACCTATCTTTATTGGCATTATCTATCTACTCATCAGGTATAGCTTGTTGACTATGGATTAAACGGATTGTTAACATCAGAATAATCTGATAGAGAATATTGCTTAATTTTTTAAAATTAAGAATAATCTTTTGGTTTGTGAGCCTGTCTATGTAATCAATTTTGGTTAATTGGTTGATATCTAGGATTCAAGTAAGAGGGTTAGAAGATGACGTAATAAACAGCAGAGAACAAAGATTCTAATTGGATGTTTATACTTATTTCATAATTTGCTCAAATGCTTCTCTAAGCATGTTGCGGCCACTTGGTCTCTAGGTCATATAGGCTCACCTAACAGTTATTACCCATACTTTTTAGTTAAGTCAGATCCATCATTCACAAGCAGGTGCAAAGCCATCATTGGATCTCTCACCTAACAGTTATTGGGCCCAACCCCATCTTTATCCTAGAGTAACTCTTTGCGAATAAAGTGATTGTGTGTTCTCGATGCAACTGAACCACTGTATCCAACCGAGAACAATCAATGCCGGTAGCACGCCCACACATCTACAACGGTGGAAGACCTTGAACTTAATATTTGTGAAGAAATTTGAGTTTAGGTCTCATCTAATCAGTCATCATATAACTAATCTAATTGACATGGGCTAAATCAAGACACCGAGCAACCTTATTTGAGACTCAATCTTCCAAATTGATCAGGTAAGTAGAGATTGGTGGGGGTCCCCCATTACTTTTTTTAGACATCAATAAATTGACCAGATCAGCGAATGGAATCAATTAAATAACCATCTTTTAATTACTTGCCTTAGACATTAATTGAACAATTGATCCAAATAGATTAGCTTAGGTGAATCAGATTCAATTCATAGAGCCGAATTAGGTCCTTAGGTTAATCGATTCTGCATATGGGTGTTAATCGATTCGATCAACAAAAATTATATGATCTTAAGCTTTATTGACCTCACCCTAATCAACACTTGACTTGATTTGATCAACTGTTAAATCGTTTCAGACCCAATATGATCAAATTAAAAATTTCAGAGGTAATCCAATTATATGTGTTGGGAAATATGTCCCAAAAAGCCAATCGTCAAGCTGTTGACGGTTGAGCAACCAAGTATTATAATTGATTTGTTAATAAATAAAATATATTTGGCATCTTCATCATAAGCTTTCATCTTCTAATGAACTCCGTTGTTATGATGAAGTCTTTAGGACTATTTAAGTTTGATAAAGAGAAGATTTATCGATTAGTCCTTAAAATTGTTCACGACCAAATGATAAGCTGTTAATAAGGACGACAGCTTCTATCGAGCATAGGTCGCTGTAGGCCATATGGGTTGGTTGTCCTCTTAACCAAGGAGTGTGGAGACACTGGTATGGCATACAGGTGAGATGTAAGGGTACATCATCATTGAACGTGACCAACTCCAGAGTATTCTGCTGTCGAGAATGTCTCTGATGGGATATAGGTATAAGTGTCCCTTAGACTTGAGATCGCCTCAGCGACTTGCAAGCAACTCACTGTGCTTTGGTACTGGACTAACTGAATTTCTAATTCAGAGATAGAAGGCTTCTGGGCACAGTCAAGTACTTGCGAAGTCAGAGTGTGATCGAGATGGGATTGACCACTCCAAGAGTTGGAGAAGAATGAGTCACTGTATTTCAATTTAGCAAAACCTTGGCCAGGGTAATCCATCAGATGGATTTGATATTTTGAAATATAATGTGGACAACCTGATCAGAGTTGACAATTGAACTCTGGGGTGTCCTATGATCATTTTGGTCAAGGGGATGAATTATATGAAAACTATATCCGCATGGGTTCTAAGGATATTGTTCTACACATTCGATCTATCCGGTCGTCGGGTACCATTGCTAGATGATCACTTCGATTGGTATAGAAATTTATTCCTATGCTACCGACTTAGGTTCGGACCTATGAGGTCACACACATTAGAGTTCATGATCCGATCGGATGGTTGATCAACGATTAAGAATCATTCTAGGGTTAAATGATCAATACGATTGACATTTAACCCAGTGCAAGTATTGCAGGAGGATCGATTAGCAATTCAATTGCTAATTGGCTTAATTTGATTAAACCAATGGACTGAGATTAAATCTAATTAAATAAAATTTAATTAAATTTATTTTGGGCTTGATTGGATCAAGTCCAATTGGTTTATTGGACAAGCCAAGTGCAAGAAAAAACTAGTCCTAGTTCAACTAGGACTTGGGTCAATCTAATTTCTAATTTGATTAGAAAATTAAATCAGATTTAAATCTAATTTAATCTGATTAAATTAGGTTCTTAATTGGGTTAAGACCTATTTTAATTAAGTTGATCTAATTTTGGTTTGATTTGGTCTGAAAAACTAAATTAAAACAAGTCATAAGATAGAATCCTAGTAAGACTAGGATTCCACCTTGCGCCACATAAGCCTTCCCCACGCCCTCTCTCTTATTAAACACCAATCTCCACATATTTTGTGTGACTCTCCCACATTCACAAAAGGTTTCCTCTCTTCTTTCTTACATGGAAGGTGGTTTGGATCAAATCAAAAAGGAATAAGTTTGGATTTCGAATTCTATGAGATAGAGTTTTAGAAATCCAAAACTCTTTCAATTTTGCATCGAATTTATCCAAATTTTTTTTGGAATTTTTATAGATTTTAGGGTACACATTGTAAACCCTTTGTTGATGATCCATGCATGAAAATATGGAGGAGGTGCTCAAGAGTTGGGCACCCCTTAACTTGCCATGTTTGGATAAGCCTTGACTAGGTATTTGACCTAGACAAGGACTCTATCATATCTCTCTGTATAAAATGAGTTTCTTCATGAAATTTTAGGAGAAGATAGTGATTTGAGAGAAATTTGTGCTATCCAAAAATAAGAGAGAAAGACCTTTAGGTCATGGAGATATAAAAGATGCAAGTTAGGGTGTCTAGAGAAAAAAATGTGAAGAAGAAGAGGGTCTTCTTCTAGATTTTTTGTTTTCATATCTTTCCTCCCTCCATCTTGAGTTTCCTGAGAGCGTCTCAGATCTGAAACTCCTCCTTTTACTTTCCATCTTTGGAAGAGTTCAAATCAAGAAGAAGGAGGCACCTGATCAACCATCAAAGAAGGATCAGCGCAGTACTAGCATACTGTGCTGATTTCCTGAAGCAGGACTTCTGATCGAGATTCGTGGGCTTGTGTGGATGAATCCTAGAGGCCGGACGCATGTGCGGCTTGCAACATCATCCTTAAGCCCAGATCAGCGAGGTTAGAGCATCTAACTTGCAAGGTAATGGATCTGATCTATTGTTTAATACATACATTAGATGTGGTATAGAAACATGTTGATATGATCAGCATGTAGTTAATGCTATATTTATATATTTTAATTTCTGATTTAATGCTATGTAATAATCATGTAATAGGATCTTAGATCTAGGGATTCTTTAATTTTAAAAAATAAATTTTAATTTATTTTAGTCTTCCGCTGTATGATCTTGAAAAAGTTTCAAGATCTAACCCTGAAACCCTAGATCTGGTTCCTACAATTGGTATCAGAGTCTAGGTTCTTTATTATATGATTATTTATACATTCTTAGATTATTTTTTAGATTAGATCTAATTTATAATCTGATTATTAAATCTGAAATTAAAATTTTAGATCAATCACAAACTGCAAGGTTGTCCTGCTGTAAGGTTTACCCCTTACAGTGCAAAGGTTGTCTTAGTTTGTGTAGATCTATCTTTAATCATAAATTTGTTAGATATGATCTAGATTAAATTTATGATTTATTAGATTTAAAAGATATTTAAATCTGAAATAAAATCTCTTTGTTAATAATTTTTGTGCAAAGAAATTATTTAAAGTTGAAACTGTTTCAATTACATGAACCTGTTTAGATTAGATCTAAAGTAGTTTCATGTTTATTTCACTTGTATCTTGATTATGAATCAAATATGTAATATGGTTGGTAGAATCATATTGTAAAATTATTTTATAAATATGAAAATTATTTTTTGAAAAGCCGAACCCAACCCTCAGCCCAAAACTTAATTAAGAATTAAGAAGTTGTTTGATTAGGTTCTAGGATTGTGAATTGAAAAACCTAAGACACAAATCATAACACATTGGGTTAATGGGTTAGTGGGAATTAGGTCCATTAATTGGGTTAGACCTATGGTTAGATTAAAGATGGACTTAATTAGAGAATTGACTAAATCTAATCAATTGTTGTCTTAGATTAGGTCAAGGATTCTCTAGATCAATTACAATAGTTGTAGTTGGTCAAGTCCATGTCTTTAACGAGAACCAAATAGACTTGATTCTTGGCTAAGTAGTCTAGCACGAACTGTTAGGTTGATCTAATCAAAACTAATTAAACCAGTTGGTGTCTAAGGTAAACCAGACCGGTGGTTTTTAATTGGGAGCCCGCTTACCTGGCCATTTCTAATGGTGTCTAAGGCAAGCTTTGGCAGACCCTCCCACTGATCGAACTTACCTGGCCTCTTGGTGAAATTATATTTTGATCGGATCACTTGACTATTCGAGCTGACCCATGTCAGCTAGGTAAATCAGTGTGACTGATTTAGGTGCTCCTAGACCAGCCCTTTTAATGGTCTCCCTTAAGCTGACTTGGTGAAGCCAGTGGAAGGATCATGATAAGCTGGTTTATCTGACCTTATCCTCCAAATTATTTAAATCTTCTAAAATTATTAGGTCCTTAAAATGATAAAGTTATGGAGATAACTGAGTCATAGCCTCCCATTAAGGTGTTTGATAATGAGTCCATTAACTCAATAATCATTACAGACCCAAAGGCCTGGTGCTTGTTGACTAATGGAATTATCACTCATCATATGACGACTTGGAAGTGTCTCTCTAATAGTGGTTAGGTGAGCCAACCAAAGTTGGGCTTAATCATTCGTTGGTTAGATACACCAAGTATGATCATGTTAATGGTTGGACCTAACCGGATCCTTACAGTGGAGGCCAAAGCCTACTGATTAGGTTTCTGGGGCAAAATTAAAATTACTAAAAATTGTTTAGAGAAACAATTGGTTATGAACCTACCCTTAGATGTACATGGGTTGGCCAACCAAAGTAGGGCTTGTGTGCAGTCTAAGTGGATTCTAATACCCACTAAGGAATTAGGGTAATTCCTCGAATTGGAGGTAAAGGCTACCAATTCGAATAAAATAGTGGGAGAAACCTTTTGATTAAAGTCCAAATCTTTAGGTTTAATGAATCAATTACTAATTAGGTTATGGTTCTCCTTTGTGCAAATATGGCCACTTCTCTATCACTCCGATCATTATTGGACAATGATAAGTTGGTGGGACCCAACTTCGGTAGCTGGTACCGAAAGTTGAAGATAGTCCTGGAGCATGAACGGATCCTATATGTGATAATGGATCCTGCACCTGAGGAGCAAGCTGTCAATGCACGTGGAACAGTCAGAGACACTTACCAGAAGTAGCTCAGTGATCGGACCACAGTGCGCTGTATCATGCTGGCTGCTATGAGCGATGAGTTCAGTCGCAGATTCGAGATGGCTCAGCCAAAGGACATGCTTCAAGTGTTGGAGGATGCCTTTGGCACACCCGATAACGTAGAGAGGCACAAGACTAGTTGTGCCATCTTCAACACCAAAATGCGGGATGGTGCCTCTATCACTGATCATGTATTATACATGATCGAGCTGATGGAACGATTGAGCAAGCTCGACTTTTCCTTGCATGAGCAGCTTGGGAAGATGCAATACTGAACTCGCTGCCCAAGTCTTATCTCCCATTCCTCACTCATTATAGAATGACAAAGCCTGAAGAGAACTACCACGGGTTACTGGGGTTGCTTTAGAACTTTGAGAAGGATCACCAACTTCACAAGGAGTCGGTGAACTTAGTGGGAGGTTTGTCTTCTGGTTCTCGACCTTTTGAGAAAGGAAAGAAGAATAAGAAGAAGAAAGTGAAGAAGGTGCATGTTCAGGCTAGGACATCAGTGCAGGGCCAGACCAAAAAGATCAAGCCTGATAAGAGTCTATTCTACTGGCAAGCACCCTAGATTAGATAGTATGTCAGATATCTACTTATGGTATTGGAGGCTAGGTCATATAAACAAGAACAGAATAAACAGGTTGACTCAAGAGAGAATCCTTGAAGTCAGTGATTGTGAATCACTTCCAACCTGTGAGTCTTGTCTTCTTGGTAAAATGACCAAGTCACCTTTTACTGAAAAAGGTGAGAGAGCTACTGAGCTCTTGGGCCTAGTACATACTGATGTATGCGGGTCCATGAGCACCAGTGCTAGAGGTGGATATTTTTACTTCATAACTTTCACGGATGACCTATCCCGATATGGATATGTCTATCTGATGAAACATAAGTCGGATTCATTTGAAATGTTCAAACAATTTCGAAGTGAAGTAGAAAAACAAACTAGGAAGAGTATTAAAACTCTTCGATCTGATCGAAGAGGAGAATACCTTTCTAGTGAATTTCTCACATATCTAGGAGAGAATGGGATTCTCTCCCAATGGACTCCTCCAGGAACACCACAGCATCATGGTGTGTCTGAAAGGAGGAATCGGACTTTGTTAGACATGGTCCGATCCATGATGGGTTTTGCTAGCTTGCCGATATCCTTCTGGGGATATGCACTCGAATCGGCCAGTTATCTGTTAAATAGGGTTCCAAGTAAGTCTGTAATTAAGACTCCATATGAGATATGGACGGGACGTAAGCCAGCACTTTCACACCTTAGGGTCTGGGGGTGCCCGGCCTATGTCAAACGATTAGTCACAGACAAACTTGGACCTAGGTCTGACAAATGCTCATTCATAGGGTACCCCAAAGAGACAAAAGGATATTTTTTCTACCATGCTGATGAACAAAAGGTGTTCGTCAGCCTTAAGGCAATCTTTTTAGAAAAGAAGTTCCTTGGTGAAGGAACCGTTGCCTTTAAGGTTGAACTTGATGAAGTTCAACAGGTAGAAGGACCGACACCAATAGCTGAACCTGAGTCGGATATGATTAGATCAGATCCAGAACCCAATATACCTGCACCATTAAGGCGATTCGGTAGAGTACCGCATCAGCTGGACAGATACTACGATTTCTTGGTCTGGGATGGTGATCCCATCGAACTAGATGAGAATAATGAGGATCCAATCACCTGTATAGATGCAATGCAGAGACCTGATTCCGAGAAATGGCTTGAAGCCATGAAATCCGAAATGGAGTCCATGAAGGTCAACGATGTATGGACATTGGTTGATCCACCTGAAGGGGTTAAACCCATTGGGTGTAAATGGGTCTTCAAAAGGAAGAGGGGCGCAGACGGAAAGGTGGAGACCTATAAAGCCCGTCTGGTCGTCAAAGGGTATCGTCAACATTATGGTATTGACTATGACGAGACATTTTCTCCTGTGATAATGCTCAAATTCATTCGGATAATACTTGCAATAGCTGCCCATCTGGATTATGAGATCTGGCAGATGGATGTAAAGACAGCTTTCCTGAATGGAGAGTTGACCGAAGAAGTGTATATGATATAACCTGAGGGGTTTACATCCACAGATGAGTACAAGGTGTGCAAGCTTCAAAGATCCATTTATGGATTGAAGCAAGCTTCTCGGAGTTGGAACATGCGTTTTGATGAGGTGATCAAAACGTATGGCTTCATTAAGAATGGAGAAGAGCCCTGCATCTATAAATGGGCAAATGGTCCAGTTGTGGTATTCCTTGTCTTGTACGTGGATGATATTCTCTTAATCGAGAATGACATCTCCGGACTACAGGGAATAAAAGTTTGTTTGTCATCACAGTTCTCCATGAAAGACTTGGGTGAAGCATCCTACATCCTAGGGATGAAGATCTATAGGGATAGATCTAAAAGGATGCTTGGGTTATCCCAGTCCATGTACATAGACACTGTGCTGAAGAGGTTCAGCATGGAGAATTCCAAAAAGGGCTATCTACCGATAGGCCATGGAATTTCTCTCTCTAAGAAGGATTGTCCGACAACTCCTGAAGAGAGAGAGCGTATGAGTAGAGTCCCATATGCTTCAGCCGTGGGATCTATCATGTACGCCATGACATGTACAAGACCAGATGTGGCATACTCACTAGGAGTAGTGAGTAGATACCAATCTGATCCTGGAGAAAATTACTGGAAAGTGGTTAAAGCCATCCTTAAGTATTTGTGAAATACTAAGGACCAATGGTTGGTTTATGGTGAGTCAGATTTGAAACTTATGGGGTCCACAGACTCTAGCTTCCAACCTGACCATGATGACGGCAGGAGCGTGTCGGGTTATATCTTTACTCTGAATGGTGGAGCCATCTGCTGGAAGAGTTCCAAGCAACATACTGTGGTGGACTCTGTTTGTGAAGCGGAGTATATCACAGCATCGGATGCCGTGAAGGAAGCTGTGTGGCTGAGAAAATTCATCAACGAGCACGGAGAAGCACCCTCCCTCGATGGTCCAGTCCTGCTCTACTGCGACAGCATTGGTACCATAGCTCAGGTGAAGGAACCTAAAGCACATCAGCAGACGAAACACATCTTGCATCACTTCCACCTGATCCGAGAGATCATGGATCGAGGTGACGTCGACCTTCAGAAGATTGATGGAAAAGAGAACCTAACCGACCCATTCACTAAAGCCCTTGCGATAAAGGAGTTCGACAACCACAAGTCGAAGATGGATATTAGATACTATGTCGAGTGGCTTTAGGACAAGTGAGAGTTGTTGGGAAATGTGTTCCAAAAAGCCAATCGTCAAGCTGTTGACGGTTGAGCAACCAAGTATTGTAATTGATTTGTTAATAAATAAAATATATTTGGCATCTTCATCATAAGCTTTCATCTTCTAATGAACTCCGTTGTTATGATGAAGTCCTTAGGACTATTTAAGTTCGATAAAGAGAGGATTTATCGATTAGTCCTTAAAACTGTTCACGACCAAATGATAAGCTGTTAATAAGGACGACAGCTTCTATCGAGCATAGGTCACTGTAGGCCATATGGGTTGGTTGTCCTCTTAACCAAGGAGTGTGGAGACACTGGTATGGCATACAGGTGAGATATAAGGGTACATCATCATTGAACGTGACCAACTCCAGAGTATTCTGCTATCGAGAATGTCTCTGATGGGATATAAGTATAAGTGTCCCTTAGACTTGAGATCGCCTCAGTGACTTGCAAGCAACTCACTGTGCTTTGGTACTGGACTAACTGAATTTCTAATTCAGGAACGGAAGGCTTCTGGGCACAGTCAAGTACTTGCGAAGTCAGAGTGTGATCGAGATGGGATTGACCACTCCAAGAGTTGGAGAAGAATGAGTTGCTGTATTTCAATTTAGCAAAACCTTGGCCAGGGTAATCCATCAGATGGATTTGATATTTTGAAATACAATGTGGACAACCTGATCAGAGTTGACAGTTGAACTCCGGGGTGTCCTATGATCATTTTGGTCAAGGGGATGAATTATATGAAAACTATATCCGCATGGGTTCTAAGGATGTTGTTCTACACATTCGACCTATCCGGTCGTCGGGTACCATTGCTAGATAGTTACTTCGATTGGTATAAGAATTTATTCCTATGCTACCGACTTAGGTTCGGACCTATGAGGTCACACACATTAGAGTTCATGATCCGATCGGATGGTTGATCAACGATTAAAATCGTTCTAGGGTTAAATGATCAATACGATTGACATTTAACCCAGTGCAAGTATTGCAGGAGGATCGATTAGCAATTCGATTGCTAATTGGCTTAATTTGATTAAGCCAATGAGCTGAGATTAAGTCTAATTAAATATGATTTAATTAGATTTATTTTAGACTTGATTTGATCAAGTCCAATTGGTTTATTGGATAAGCCAAGTGCAAAGAAAAACTAGTCCTAGTTCAACTAGGACTTGGGTCAATCTAATTTCTAATTTGATTAGAAAATTAAATCAGATTTAAATCTAATTTAATCTGATTAAATTAGGTTCTTAATTGGGTTAAGATCTATTTTAATTAGGTTGATCTAATTTTGGTTTGATTTGGTTTGGAAAACCAAATTAAAACAAGTCATAAGATAGAATCCTAGTAAGACTAGGATTCCACCTTGCGCCACATAAGCCTTCCCCACGCCCTCTCTCTTATTCAATGCCAATCTCCACTTATTTTGTGTGACAAAAGCCCTCTCCCAGGTCTCTTCCTCATTCACAAAAGGTTTCCTCTCTTCTTTCTTACATGGAAGGTGGTTTGGATCAAATCAAAAAGGAATAAGTTTGGATTTCAAATTCTATGAGATAGAGTTTTAGAAATCCAAAACTCTTTCAATTTTGCATCGAAATTTTTTTTAAAAATTTTATGACTTTTAGGGTACATATTGTGAACCCTTTTCTGATAATCCATGCATGAAAATATGGAGGAGGTGCTCAAGAGTTGGGCGCCCCTTAACTTGCCATGTTTGGATAAGCCTTGACTAGGTATTTGACCTAGACAAGGACTCTATCATATCTCTCTGTATAAAATGAGTTTATTCATGAAATTTTAGGAGAAGATAGAGATTTGAGATAGATTTGTGCTATCCAAAAATAAGAGAGAAACACCTTTGGGTCGTGGAGATATAAAAGATGCAAGTTAGGATGTCTAGAGAAAAAAATGTGAAGAAGAAGAGGGTCTTCTTCTAGATTTTTTGTTTTCATATCTTTCCTCCCTCCATCTTGTGTTTCCTGAGAGCGTCTCAGATCTGAAACTCTTCCTTTTACTTTCTATCTTTGGAAGAGTCCAAATCAAGAAGAAGGAGGCACCTGATCAACCATCAAAGAAGGATCAGCGCAGTACTAGCATACTGTGCTGATTTCCTGAAGCAGGACTTCTGATCGAGATTCGTGGGCTCGTGTGGATGACTTCTAGAGGCCGGACGCATGTGTGGCTTGCAACATCATCCTTAAGCCCGGATCAACGAGGTTAGATCATCTAACTTGCAAGGTAATAGATCTGATCTATTGTTTAATACATACATTAGATGTGGTATAGAAACATGTTGATATTATCAACATGTAGTTCATGCTATATTTATATATTTTAATTTCTAATTTAATGATATGTAATAATCATGTAATAGAATCTTAGATCTAGAGATTCTCTGGTTTTAGAAAATAAATTTTGATTTATTTTAGTCTTCCGCTGTATGATCTTGAAAAAGTTTCAAGATCTAACCCTGAAACCCTAGATCTGGTTCCTACAATATGACCTAATTTGATCTACCCATGACCAATCCCTCATGCACAAACACTAATTTTAGATATTAAATCTAAATTTTTAGATCTAAATTCTTTGTATGAAAAATAAATTTTGATCTCGAAATAATTTCAGATCATACATATGCATATATCATATGCATAAATAAGTTTAGATTATAGAAACAAATTTCAGCCCTAAACATACTTTCATATATCATATATATGAATCAAAATAGATTTGAAAACTCTTTTTACATCTAAATAATAAAACATATATCATATATATACTAAAAAAATTCGATCTAAAATTTTAATTTAATTAAAAATTTTAACATCGTTATAGGATAATTAGCATAATAAGTTATGCCAGGGCAATCTTATGTCAGAACGACATCAAAAACTTTCAGATCTAAAATTTTTCTCAACAGATTTCAAATTTAAATCCTTATCTTATGCATATGATGTGGCTCTAATACTACTGTAGAAGTTTCATGATTTCATGCATACAAAATTTTTCAAAACAAGTATATAATGAAATTTAAAAATTTCAGATTAAATCAAATTTAATCTAAGCAAACATAAGATCAAATCTTAAAATCATAAACAGGATCATCACAGGTGCGATAGGATTCAGATACAAAATTAAATAAAATAAATAAATAGAGAATATACCTTCGCATGGATCAACCTTCATTGTGAACTGATGATCATGGATATCTTCTGAAGGTCTCTTGTAGCTGCACAAGCGTCTGACATCTACGAATATCCACACGAGACTCTGATCTGATCAAAAATTTTTTGATCTCATCAGGATGCCAGCTTCCTTACAGAGATCGCATCTTGATGGTTAAAATTTTTTGTTCTCTCAAGGCACTCTTAGAGAAGAAGAAGAATATAGGAGGATGTTGATCTCTACGCTAAAGATCATGAGAAGAACCCTTTCTTCTCTTTTCTCCCTTAAAACTCATGCATCAAATCTCTACAATAGAGATGTAGAAATTTTATCCAATTTTTGGATAAAGAAAAGAGGAGACACCCATGTCACAATATGGATAAAAGAGAGGAAGAGATGTCCTAACAACTAATCTTTGGTTGTTGTAAGAAAGAAGGGATATAAAGCAAGAACAAACATCACGCCATGAAGGAATTCACCATGCCCTTCTCCCTTGTTTTTCTCCATGCACATCCCCTTCTAATTGGCATCCAAAGCTGATCCTTATCAGCCCCTCTCAACATCCCATGTTTAAATAGGTGAGGAGTTTGAGTTTAGTTAGGAGATAAGAGTTTTAGGTTAGAGTCCAAACATCTTTCGACTCCTAATCTGTGATGCCCACCCTTCATAATTTTTTCCACCCAGCTCCTTCCTATTTAGCACCAGATATCTCATGAAAATAATAGAGTCTCCATGGATTATTACACGCTAAAAAGGGGAGAGAATAAGGCATCAAAAATCTGGTGGGCATGGGGCTTCTTTCGGAGTATGGAGAAAGTAGAGTCTATGTTGGGTGGATGTCTGGCCAGGACACCACCTCCCAAGATCTTTTTGGTACTGTGTGATGCAGCAAAAAATAAAATAAAATAAAATAAAAAATAATCAATTACATGGATCAACCAAAAAAGGACTCGCCTCCACAGGGCATGCAAACTTCACTATAAGAAAAAAAATTTTACACGAGAAGATCTCACCCTCAACTCTCGTACATCCAATTTCTCTCTCACAGAAAGTTTTTCCTCACAAAAGCTCTCTCTAGGAAGACCCCCTTGAACCCCTGAAGTGACTGCTGTCTGCTGTCCAGAAGCCTCCCTGCTCCTTCTCTCACAACATCTTGTGTCTCTCTCTCTTTCTCATGGGTTCTTCTCTAGTTCGTGCGAAGCCATTTGCGCCTAAGAGACCACCAGCCGAACCACCCCCCTGTTTTGTTGAGCATCAGGGTCTTTTAAAGGCCTAAACACAAATTCAATTAGGTTTAGGTCTCCTAATCAATCCCAAATAACCCCCTCAGCCGTTAGATCATGATTGCAACATCCCAGAGCCGTCCGATCATGATCGGTCCACAAAATAGTATCGTGGACTATACAAAATGCGTGGGAAACATCTCTACGGTCCATGCGCTCCTCTGCGCACCACCCGATCCACCATGGATTGGGAAATCAGGCTCCCAGTAGTGCCTGGGCCTAGACCGTGCCCACATCGAGCACCTGAGCCTGGGCCACACCCAAGCCTGGGTCGGAAGTCGTGCGTTGGGCCGCATACAGCCGCACCGCCGCTGCTCCACTGGCCCACTGGCGGTCCTCCACCGCTCTGAACTCCATATCGACTTCTCTCGTGCGTATCTTCTTCATTCGAACTCTATTTAGGATGATCTTGGTCTCATTGGACTCCATTTTTCATCACAAACCTTACTGTGGACTCATTATAGACCAAATCTCGAGACATCAAATCCGAACAACCTTCATCTTGATTTGATATTCGATCTCTTCCTAACTTCGAGAGCTTCTGGATCTCCTCACCCCCATGCCCTAGAGCAATAGCCTGCTGATCATGGATGGACAAACATGAGAGTCGAACTAAGCCACTCGATCCCATCTTCATCATATATTGTGCTCCTCCTGATCTGAGGTCTACTCGAAGTATCATCCTATGGCAATAGGAATCTCACCTTGCGACATCACCTCTCATCCTCTCAAGTCTCCTGTCTCATGCCAAATCCACCTCTATCTGGAGCTCCACCTCACTCTGGGCTCTTTCTGGCTCTCGAAGCTCTACCTCGCATTGGGTTCCCTACCAAATAATAATGTCCTCTTCTCTCCTTCTTCCCCTCCAAAGCAATCCTATCGTCGCATAGCACTTTCAAGATTCCTCCATCAGCTACTGTCCTGTAGCTTCTTGAATCCAGTCTGCTCAGTGAGATAAGATTCTATCTAAAATTGGGTATGTATCAGACCTCCCCTAATCTCCTCACTACACCATCATGTATCCTCCAACTGACCATCTCGATGCCTCTGATCGCACAGCTCGATCCATCCGATAGATAAACAGTGCCCTCACTATTCTCTAGAGAGTCAAACTACTCCTCTCTACAACATACATGATGGGTGCATGCAGAATCTAAAATCCACTACTGAAAAGAAGTAGATACCTCATCAGATATCTCCAGGATATCTCCCTCTAAATCACTACTAGCCGTCGCCATAGCAGCCATCGTTTGATCTTTGAGTTGAGAGCAATCTCTAGCTAGATGCCCAAACTTGTCACACCGATAACATCTGATCTTGCTAAAGTTCCTCCTGAATTTGGACCACCCTCATCGCGATCTCCTATCACTCCATCTACCACCTCCTGTTTCTTTAGAAGCCACCAAAGCTGAGCTACCACCACCTGAGCTCGAAGCTAGGTTCTCCCTCCTGAGAATCTCATTCTGGAGTATCTGAAGGAAAAACCATCTTTTTCCTTGTAGGATCTTCCAGATCTAATGTGATCTGGGATGGAATATTTTTTAAAAAAATTATCCTAATTTATTTCAAATCTAAGATATATTAGATCTAATTCTTATTATCTAATATTTAATCTAAAATTAAATCTAAAACTTGAGGATTAAAGAAATACCTCTGGGGTAACTAGATTACCCTGTAGATGATCGCAGCAATGCCCGAGGTTCAAAAATAGCCATGCAATCGTCTGGCCTCTACCAATATCCACTTAAGTAGGATCTAGATCATCTTCTCCTCACAAATCTTTGCTCCAAAAATCAGATCAAGATCTAATCTGGAAGATCTTCAAAAGATCTTCTGAAGTTGGAGCAGCAGCTTCTCGACAAATCCCTGCAGCCTTCTGATCAAGAAGCCACCACGCCTTGGACAAGCACCAGATAAATGCCCAACTCCTTGGATGTGAAGAGATGAGGGAGAGGAGTAGAGGGGGCAAGGAGAAGTGGAGGGGAATCTCATTTTTGCTGGGTATTGAGTAGATTCTCACAAACCTAGGCGCAGACAGGGATTAAATAGACCCTGTTGTGCCATGCAGTGCCACATCATTCAACTAATCAAAAAATTCTAATTAATTCTAAAAAAATTTTGATTGATGGAGTGATGTCATCTAATCATATTAGATAAGCATCCCCTCAATTTTCACCACTGTTGGCACCAACACTGGATAAGCACAGTGAGATTGGCACCCCACAGTCCAAGTCGATCAAGGGATCAGAGTCCTCATCTCATGGGATCTATCCTTATCCACTTGGGATGCATGCCCAATCTGATCTTGGTGCCCACTTTGAGGCCTAATTTAGCAGGTGGATACTCCACAAAAACTCTCTAATAACCTCTTGCCAAGTGGCCTTCAGTTTAAGATCCATAAGTCAACGTTTGATCGATGTCCTAAAACAGAAATGGCAGGTGACAGAAATTAGCAGATGTTGTCTTAAATTCATCTCATGAATTAAGACAAGACTTTTTTGAGCTGGACTAGCTCCAATCAGACTGAGAGAAACCTTCTCAAGGTTTTCTGGGTGAGTCAAATCATATTTAGCTCAGTTGAGATGAAAAAGATTGCACGAGGAGAAAGTTAGGCTCAATCATGTGCTAGCATGATTTCCTTGAACTTAATTGGATCTAATCCAAATCAATCGAACTGGGTTAGCTTAATTGATGACATCTAGACCCTAACCCTTGTTTGTGTGACCCAGTTAGATTCATTTTTGTATGGTAATGAGACATGTCGTGATCTCATCATCGACATCATCGAAACTCCTTTCGATGGACCAGAACTCTTCCGATTTAGACAATTAGAATGATCGATCATCAAGATCATTCTAATTGCTCCCAAAATCTACTAGTGACATATAGCAGTATATGGTGGCAACCCATCAGAAATGAAGACGAACCTCTCGGTGCAGCTACCTGTGTGATTGAGTTCTTCTATTATGAGTCCCGACTGAATTAGGGTTAAGGTGAACTCGTCAAACCCAACATCAGTCATATGAATCAATCGATCGATCCAAATCTGATGTGAAACCTCAATGGAAAACTCTTTTCCATTATTTCACTCTGCCATGGCCATGGGCTTAAGGACTCAATCTTTCGATCATTATAGGACTACTCCTCTTATCTACCGAGGTTGATAGATCCCATCTTGGTGCAATCTGGTTCCTACAATGAATATGCTACAGCCAACATACACCTCAGGATTTTGAATGGCTAGGAGACTGAGTTATGGTGTAGTCAAACTATAACACAGTCAAGGTTGAACTGTCGATGCACCTCAGGTCAAAGAACTAGACACACAGCTGCAGCATCGAGCTAGTCATCGATGAGAAGGTAGACTTCCTTATGACTGCTCGAGGTGGTCACGCTCAGTACTCTCGTTCTCAACGAATACTTGTACTCTCGCTCTGGTGTCTCTACACTGTAGACTCAAGACTCATCTACCCTAAGAAAGCGATCGTACACCAACCTTCTGGATCGATCACCATCCTTATGATGATCCTATGGTCAGGAGCTATTTATGAGTTAGTTATGTAAATTCATGCCTTAAATTTTCAACTCTTGAAAATATGAATTAACATTCCTACTAACTCAAAGGATGTATCACAGACATAATGTATACAATGTGATAGCAGAATAACCCTTTTATTCATTTATAGTCAAAATTATAAATTTGCCCTTATATTTGTACAGGAATGTGTCAGCCAATCTGGCATCTAGGGTACACATCTAACAAACTTCCACTTGACCTAATGCCAATTGGCTACATATCTAAGTCCCATCTTCTCAAGGTGGGCTTCGATCTTCTGCTGGCCTAATGGCTTTGTCAGTAGGTCTGCCACATTGTCTGTGGAGTCGACTCTCTTAACCTCGACATAACTTTTTTTGAGATAATTACGGATCAGATGGAATCGTCACTCGATATGCTTGGACTTCTGGTGAGACCTTGGCTCCTTAGCTAGGACTATGGCACCATTATTGTCACAATAAAGAGGGATGGCATCTAATGACATCACTCCAAGCTCTGCGGCAAACTTTTTGTACCAGAATGCCTCCTTCACAGCTTTCGATGCAGCAATATACTCTGCGTCCATGGTGGAATCAGCAATCACCGTCTGCTTGAAACTCTTCCAGCTAACTACACTACCATTGCAAATAAACAGACTCTCAGATGTCGACTTTCGATCATCTATATCATACATAAAGTCTGAGTCTGTAAATCCCTGAACCTAAAGTTCTCCATTCTCAAAGATTAGAAACATATCCTTAGTCCTTCTCAAGTACTTAAGGATACATTTTATAGAAGTCCAGTGCTCTTCGCCTGGATTCGATTGATATCTATTTGTGACACTCACAGCATGGGCAATATCAGGTCATGTACATAGCATGGCATACATGAGGCTCCCTATTGCGAAAGCATAAGAGATCTTGCTCATGCGTTCAATCTCCTCAGGTGTGCTAGAACACATCTTCTTGGAGAGATGAATGCCATGTCTGAAAGGTACTAAACCTCTTTTGGAATTTTCTATGCTAAACCTTTTTAACACCTCCTCTATGTACATCTTCTGTGAAAGTCCCAGCATCCTATTTGGTCTATCTCTATAGACCTTACTACCCAGTATAAAGGATGCCCCTCCTAGATCTTTCATAGAGAACTCCTTAGACAACCATATTTTGACTGAGGTCAACATGAAAATATCATTTTTAATCAGGAGGATGTCATCTACGTACAGTATGAGAAAGACAACTGCGCTCCCACTAATCTTCTTGAACACACATGGTTCCTCCTCGTTCTTGATGAAACCAAACATTTTGATCACAATATTGAAATGAGTATTCTAGCTCTGAGATGCTTGCTTAAAGTCCATAAATGGACCTTTGCAGCTTGCAGATCTTGTGATCATCATCACTGGATGTGAAACCAAGCGGCTGTTCTATATAGATATCTTCCTCAAGATATCCATTTAAGAACGTCGTTTTCACGTTCATCTATCATATTTCATAATCGAAATAGGCTGCAATAGCAAGCAATGTGTGGATGGATTTTAGGATGGCTACAGACGAAAAGGTATCCTGATAGTCAATGCCTTCGCACTGACTATATCCTTTCGCTACGAGCCTAGCCTTGAATGTCTCCACATTTTCATCTGCACCTATCTTTCTCTTGAAGATCCATTTACACCTAATAGGTACAATACCTTTAGGTGGATCTATCAAGGTCCAGACTTGGTTTGAGTGCATCGAGTCAATTTTTGATTTCATTGCCTCTAATCATTTCTCGGAGTCGATATCTGATATCACCTCATCATAGGTCTTGGGGTCATCACCATGAACCCCATTTCTCGTGAGGAACATTTCCTCTACTTTCTCTTGTATAGTACCTAAATACCTTTCAGGAGGATGAAAAATCCTAGTTGATCTATGAGGTGGAAGAGGTTGTGTTAGGACTGGTTCTAATTGATTGGGTTCCTCAAGTTCTTTAGCTCGTTGCTCTTGGGAGACATTCTCCTTGAGCTTAATTATTCTTCCAATGCCACTATCTTGAATAAACTATTTTTCAAAAAAAATAGCATGTCGATCCACAATCACATTATGATCTTCCAAAATATAGAAATAGTATCCTAATGACTCTTTAGGATATCCTATGAATTGAGCTCTAAAAGACCTGAACTCTAACTTGTCCGCCTGCTATCTTTTGACATGAGCCGGAGATCTCCAAATTTTGAGATGACTCAGACTTGGCTTCTTACCATGCCATATCTCATACGGTGTGGTAGGAACGGTTTTAGAGGAAACCCTATTCAATACATATATTGCTGTCATGAGATAATGTCCCCAAAGAAACTCAGGGAGGTCCGTGAAGCTCATCATGGAACGGACCATATCTAATAAGATCTGATTTCTCCATTCTGAAACCCCATTGAGTTATGACATTCCAGGTGGAGTCCATTGAGAGACTATGCCATTGTCCTTAAGATAGTCTAGGAATTTCCGACTAAGGTATTCACCTTCTCGATCTGATCGAAGAACCTTAATGGGCTTTCCTGTTTATTTTTCTACCTCATGCCTAAATTCTTTGAACTTTTCAAAGGCTTCAGACTTGTGTTTCATTAGAAACACATATCCGTACGTAGACATATCATCAGTAAAGGTAATGAAGTAGACATAGTTGCCTCTAGCCGGCACAACAAATAGGTCGCACACATCCGTATGTACTAGGGCAAGTAGGTCTGTGGCCCTTTTCCTATGTTCCACAAAAGAGAGCTTGGTCATTTTGCCTTGAAGGTATGATTCACAAACTGGATATGACTCAGAAGTCAACGGACTCAATAGTCTGAATTTCTTCAATTTGTTAATCCTGTCTTCCGCTATATGACCTAGCCTTAGGTGCCACAGATACCTATCATTTAGACTATCTCTAGGCCTTTTAATTCCTATGGCATTCATATTTTGCTCAATATTAAATATAGATACATCAATATATAGCTGATAGAGACCATTAATAAGAAAATCATTTGCAACTTTATTATTTTTATAAAATATGTTCCAATGATTTTTATGAAAGCTAATCACATAGCCATCTTGTGCTAAACATGAAACAGAAATCAAATTTCTGCTTGCTGCAAGCATATAATAACAGTCTTTAAGAACTAAATCTAATCATAACGGTAATCGCGAAGGGTAGGTTTTCACAGTCACAGCAGTAACTTTTTCTCCATTCCAGACCCGTAGGATCATATCCCCATCCCTCAGCCTCCTGCTCTCCTCAAGACCCTGCATAAAAGTGCACAAATGAGCATTAGAACCAGAGTCAAGTACCCAACTGGATGCAGAAGAAACCATAAGATTAGATTCTATAACAAGCATACCTCCAGAAGGACTATCCTTCTTGTTCTTCAGGGTGGCCAGGTATTGAGGATAGTTTCGCTTCCAATGGCCGTCTGAATTACAGTGGAAATATTTTTTCTTTTCAGCAGCCTTCTTCTTCGGTTCCGTCTTCTTCTTTTTCCCATCCATCTTCTGCTTCTTCGCAGACTTTTTCTTCTTTCCAAAAGACTTTCTCTTGGAAGAAGTCTGCTCCACAGTAAGGACTGAGCCTTTTGAACTCTTCAAAGAAAACTCAGTCGTAACCAACATGTTTATTAACTCAGCCAAGGTACACTGCATCTTATGCATATGGAAGTTCATGATGAACTGACCATATGCATCAGACAAGGACTGAAGGATCACATCAATCTAAAAATCTATCTAAGATGACTCCGAGCTTCTCAAGCTCCTCAAGGTCCTTGATCATTGTCAAACAATGATCTTAGATTGACTGTCCATCACGCATTTTAGCCTTAAAAAGTCTTTAGCAGACTTGATACTTGGCTGCATGACTTTGTTCACCAAACAACTCTTGTAGGTGAGCCAACATTTGATGGGTAGTCATAATGTTCTCATGCTGGCACTGTAAGTCATCAGACATTGCACCCAATATGTAGTACCTGACTTTGTTATCTTCATCCATCCATTTTTTTAGAGATGCTCTCTGTTCAGCAGTCGAATGTGCTGGCATGGCAGGTGGGTCCTGATCCAAGACATGAGTCAGTTTCTCGAAATCCAGAATAATTCTGTAGTTCCTCAACCAGTCTTTGAAATTAGGTCCAGTCAATCTGTGGGTGTCTAATATTTTGGTCAGGGGGTTGGACGCAGACATGTTTCCTGTAGAGAGTCAAGAGTTTCTAGTTAGATTTTGTAATCAGACTTAACCAATTTGTTTAAGGATTCTATTTTTAAACAAATTAGGCTCCCACTATTTTTTCAAATCCCTACACTCCCTAGGTAGAGATGTGAAAATCTCCATGATTAGTGATTTCTAGTGGGTGGTGCGGTCTCACCGACTGGCTCATCACCTCACCTAACAATTATTGGTGATGGGTCAACCGATGAGTGGACAACTCTTGTCCAATGATTCTCTAATCATGGTGCATCCAAAACTTGGTCTCTAATTCATGAAGCTCACCATGCCTAGAATATTGTTCCAATCCTTAGTTAAGTCAGACCCACCATTTGCACGAATTAGATTTCTGATTGGGTCCCTCATCGTATCCAAAATATTGAGCACAACCCATCCTCTAATCCGCAGCATCCAATGCCTAATGGACATGGTTGCATCTTTCCGATGCAACTGAGCCACTGTAACCAGTCGAGAACAATCAACCCCGGGAAGGGCCTGCACATCCACAATGGTGGAAGACCTTAGACTTAATATTTTCTTAGGAAGATTTGATTTAGGTCTCATTAAACTTGACTTGATATAGTCATAACAATTATGACTAACCTAGTGACATGGGCTAGCTTGAATTGTTAGCCACCTCAAATCAGAACTGGGTCGACACATATGGCCAGGTAAGTGACACCGGTGGGAGGGATATGCCATTAACTTGACAAGAACGCATTCGAGTCGAGTAGCTCCCAATTAAAAATCAGTCGGTCGCATCTGCCAAACTTACCTAAGACACCAAATTATCGAACCAGAACCAATTGGGTTAGCCTACAATCCAGACTCTAACCACTGAGCCAAATTAGGTCTTAACTTGATCGAGTCATATCTAAATATGATTCAACTTTGACCTAGACTTAATCCTATTTGGCAGGTCAATTATTAGCTTTCATGATCCCACCTAACCAACTTTTGATTTGGTTTGATCAACCGCTAGACCTAATTGAGGTACCCAAGCCCGAACCCAATTTTATGAAAATGACTTAGATCTGAAATTCTTAATTTTAGACTTAATTTAATTTTATAAACTTAATTCATTAATTAAGTCTTAGATTCATAAATAAAATATGTAAAATAAATCATAGAGTTTCAGGATCTAGAATTTTGCAGAAAAGTAAGTTTGATTTCTGATTAAGGATGAACGCGCAACATCCCTACATGCCATAAGAACACCCAATTGAATGGGAGGAGAGGGTCTTAAACCCTACTTTGTTCTTATGATCGAACGGCCATGAGGAACACCTTAATCAAAAATATTGATTTAACTACAAAACTAGTTAGATCTAAGTTACATATCACATATATAATTTCATATCTAACTTATACATACTTTGCATACATCTCATGTATTAAAATTTGATCTAATTAGCATGCTTTCAGATCTGATACATCACATGTAATATCTAAAAAATAAGATTTAAATTGAACTATTCAATATAAAATCTATTCTAGATAGTTACTAGAACAATTCTACAACTAGTCTAGGTATGTAGCAGATCAATCTTATGAATTAATTAAATTTTATTTTTTATTTTTTGATCTGAAGATAATATTTATAACATCAAAAAATCATAGAATAAATTAGATCTAATTTATATTTTAATCATATTAAAATATAAAACTTCAAGACTATTCATAGTTTAAACTATTCCTAGTCTAGTCATGCATCTCATACATGTTAGATCTGCTTAGATTTAATTTTAAATTTTTTGATTTCAGATTCAATCACATCTAATGTGACACCTGAAATCCATTAATATTAGATAAATAAAAATAAAAATTAGATCTAAATTAGATCTGAAATAGAGCCATCAACCTGGCTCTGATACCAGTTGAAGGAAAAACCACCTTTTTCCTTGTAGGATCTTCCAAATCTAAAGAGATCTGGGGCAGAATATTTTAAAAAAAAAATATCTTACTTTATTTTAGATCTAAGATCTATTAGATCTAATTTTTATTATCTGATATTTAATCTAAAATTAAATCTAAAACTTGAGGATTAGAAAAATACCTCTGGGATAACTAGATTACCCTATAGATGATCGCATCAATGCCCGAGGTTCAAAAATAGCCACGCAGTCACCTGGCCTCTACTGGTATCCACTTGAGTAGGATCTGGATCATCTTCTCCTCACAAATCTTTCCTCCAAAAATTAGATCTATATCTGATCTAGAAGATCCTCAAAAGATCTTCTGAAGTTGGAGCGGCAGCTTCTCGACAAATCCCTGTAGCCTTCTGATCAGGAAGTGGGCAAGCACCAGATGGATGCCCAACTCCTTGGATGTGAAGAGGGGAGGGAGAGGAGCAGAGGGGGCATAGAGAAGTGGAGGAGAATCTCATTTTTACTGAGAATTGAGCAGATTCTCACAAACCTAGGCGCAGACAAGGTTTAAATAGACCCTGCTGCGCCATGCAGTGCCACATTATTTGACCAATCAAAAAATTCCAATTAATTTAAAAAAATTTTTGATTGATGGAGTGATATTATTTGATCATATCAAATAAGAATTTCCTTAATTTCCACTACTGTTGGTGCCAACACTGGATAAGCACAGTGAGATTGGCGCCCTATAGTCCAAGTCGATCAAGGGATCAGAGTCCTCATCTCATGGGACTCTATCCTTATCCACTTGGGGCGCATGTCGAATCTGATCTTGGTTCCCACTTTGAGGCCTAATTTAGTAGGTGGACACTCCATAAAAGCTCTCCAATAACCTCTTGCCAAGTGGCCTTCAGTTTAAGATCCATAAGTCAACGTTTGATCGATGTCCTAAAACAGAAATGGCAGGTGACAGAAATTAGCAGGTGTTGTCTTAAATTTATCTCATGAATTAAGACAAGATTTTTTTAAGCTAGACTGGCTCTAGTTAGACTGAGAGAAACCTTCTCAAGGTTCTCTGGGTGAGTCAAATCACATTTGACTCAGTCGAGATAAAAAAGATTGCACGAGGAAAAAGTTAGGCTCAATCGTGTGCTAGCACGATTTCCTTGAACCTAATTGGATCTAATCCAAATCAATCGAACTGGGTTAGCTCAATTGATGACATCCAGATCCTAACTCTTGTTTGTGTGATCCAGTTAGGTTCATTACCATATGGTAATGAGATATGTCATGATCTCATCATCGACATCATCGAAACTCCTTTCGATGGACCAAAACTCTTCTGATTCAGACAATTAGAATGATCAATCATCAAGATCATTCTAATTACTTCCAAAATCTATCAGTGACACCTAACAGTATATGGTGGCAACCCATCAGAAATAAAAATGAACCTCTCGGTGCAGCTACCTGTGTGATTGAGTTCTTCTATCATGAGTCCCGACTGAATTAGGGTTAAGGTGAACTCGTCAAACCCAACATCAGTCATATGAATCAATCGATCGATCCAAGTCCAATGTGAAATCCCAATGAAAAACTTTTTTCCATTATTTCACTCTGCCATGGCCATGGGCTTAAGGACTCAATCTTTCGATCATCATAGGACTACTCCTCTTATCTACCGAGGTTGATAGATCCCATCTTGGTGCAATCTGGTTCCTACAATGAATATGCTACAGCCAACATACACCTCAGGGTTCCGAATGGCTAGGTGATCGAGTTATGGTGTAGTCAAACTATAACATAGTTAAGATAATCTATCGATGCACCTCAGGTCAAAGAACTAGATACACAGCTGCAGCATCGAGCTAGTCATCGACGAGAAGGTAGACTTCCTTATGACTGCTTAAGGTGGTCACGCTCAGTACTCTCATTCTCAATGAATACCTGAACTCTCGCTCTAGTGTCTCCACATCGTAAACTCAAGACTCATCTACCCTAAGGAAGCGATCGTACACCAACCTTCTGGATCGATCACCATCCTCATGATGATCCTATGGTCAGGAGCTGTTTATGAGTTAGTTATGTAAATTCATGCCTTAAATTTTTAACTCTTGAAAATATGAATTAACATTCCTACTAACTCAAAGTATGTATCACAGACATAATGTACACAATGTGATAGTAGAATAACCCTTTTATTCATTTATAGTCAAAATTATAAATTTGCCCTTACATTTGCACAGGAATATGTCAGCCAATCTGGCATCTAGGGCACACATCTAACAGTATCACCATAGTGACCTTGTCCATCTTGATGGTGCTTTTTTCTACTAGAAGAGCAGTCACTAAGATTTCGTACAAAGGGAGAAGCGATGTCAGTAAAACCAACACCTTGGTCTTCTCCTCAACATTCTCACCAACACTGAGAAAGTCGGTGAGGATCTTCTGGAAGTGACTTAGATGCTCCTGCACGCTTTGTCCCTTAATCATCCGCAGCTGATAGAACTGCCTCCAGATGAAAAAAGTACTGGTGAGAGATTTCACCATATACAACTCCTCGAGCTTCGATCACAGCATCATCGAAGAAGTCTCGCTAAGTACATGGATCACCACCTCATCCGCTAGATATACACATAGATGGTACTCACCACCTGCATCTGTAGTCATTTTCAACCCCATACCTCTGTAATGATCGACTTCTCTTCGCACAAGAGAGCATCAATCAACCCTTGCTAGATGAGCACATCCTTCACCCTTACCTGCCACAAGGAGAAATTACTCTTTCCATCAAATTTGTTGATCTCCAACTTGATTGATCCTGTCTTCTCCATCTTCAATCTTGCTTACCACCACTGTAATCTGTGTCCTTGTATCACCTCACTCTGATATCACTTGTTGGGTGGATGTCTGGCCAGGACACTACCTCCCAAGATCTTTTCGATACTGCATGATGTAGCAGAAAGAAAAAAAAAGTAATCAATTACGTGGATCAGTCGAAAATGAGCTCACCTCCATGAGGTATGCAAACTTCATTATAAGAAAAAAAATTTTATAAGAGGAGATCTCATTCTCAACCCTCATACACTCAATTTTTCTCTCACAGAAAGTTCTTCCTCACAAAAGCTCTCTCTAGGAAGACCCCTTAAACCCCTAAGTGACTGCTGTCCACTGTCCAAGAGCCTCCCTACTCCTTCTCTCATAACGTCATGCATCTCTCTCTCTTCCTCACGAATTCTTCTCGGGTTCATGTGAAGCCATCCATGCCCAGGAGACCACCAGCCAAACCACCCCCCTGTTCTGTTGAGCATCAGGGTCTTTTAAAGGCCTAAACACAAATTAGATAGGTTTAGGTCTCCTAATCAATCCCAAATAACCCCCTCAGCCGTTGGATCACGACCGCAACATCCCAGAACTGTCCGTATTGCCCAGCTATGCAACCCAAGAGGAGGGATGAATTGGATTTCTAAAAATTTTAAACTTAACTTATGTCTTATGAAAAATGTTTAACAATAGCTAAATAAATAGGGAGAGTATAGTTGATTCAAGGCTAATGATTAAAAGCAAGAATGCAAGAGAATAAAGAAGTTCTAAAGAAGAGCAATTAGGCACAACACAAACAAAAGGATTTATAGTGGTTCGGTGCCAACCTTGCACCTACATCCACTCCCCAAGCTCCTACTTGGAAATTCCAATCCACTAACTTGTATTCAATCTGAATACACTCGTTGAAAACTCTAACTCTAGCTATCCCAAGCTAGTCCACTTGTTTCTCAGGTATAAGCCAACCCAATACACTCCGATTCAAGGTTCGGATCAACCTTCTCTTGTTTTGGAACCCTTCCAAAACAAAAATAATAACTCAAACAGAGTATAACAATCAATAGCACAGTAAATACAAAAGAAGCTCCTTTAATGAGCGAATGAGACTTTAAATACACTTTACTCAAAGAGAAGAAGGCTCTTTTTGATTTCCTCAAGATAGTTGGAGACTTGAATGTGCACTTGAGGAGTTGGTGAGCTTAAATTAAAGGCTTCTTGAATGCTTTGAGTGAGCTCTTACTTAGGGCTGAAAAGTATGCTTGAAATCCTCTTTTCAAAAATCTCTCTTCTTGATGATTCTTACCTTTTTGTCCCTTTTATAGCTTTAAGGAATGGTGGAGAGCAATCTGGGCTGAAATAGAGCTGTTAGATCACATTAAATGAGCATTAAATATACTTAAAATGGGTTAAAAACTAGCCATTGCGGAACTTTCCCATCACAGGGGTCGACTCATGGGTCGACTCATGCTCATGGGTCGACTCATGGGTCGACCTCTGTGGAAAAACAACAGAAAACCAACAGAAAATCAAGGTTCTGTAAATTTGGCCTAAAAATAGCAGAGATCGACTCATGGGTTGACTCATGCCTCATGGGTCGACTCATGGGTCGACTCACAGACTGTGCCAGCCAAAAATCTGCGTGCCAATCAGCTCATTGTGCCATAAGTCGACTCATGGGGTCGACTCAAATTTTCAAACATGGATATCTTTCAAAATACATCCAAAAATAATAAAATTTTCATCAATAGATCACAAATCTTTTGTTCTATCACTTGATGCTTTCAAATCAGGGTTTGGTAAAATTACAATTTTGCCCCTGAAAAGCAATAAGTCTTTTTCAAGCGAAAATTATTAGTACCCCTTCAAATGCTTTGTAATCATCAAAATCAATCCAAGGAGCAACAATCTTTCCCTTTTTGATGATGATAAAATACTTGAGCAAAAGTATATATATGAAACATTGAGCATGAATTTCAAAGGGGTGAAATGCATCATAGGTAGTTTGAAGATAAATAGGAAATTTGCTACCAAATTAAAAATTACTTATAAGTGCATTTGCTTGAAAAAAAATTGATTCTTTGGCACGTGATATATGTACCCATTTGCTTGTGTTGCTCATTTGCCTAACAATTTGCCTATTACTTAATAATTTAAAAATTTGCTCATTTGATTATTTAATTTTGGTATCAGAGCAGAATTTTTGTTATCAGAGCAAAGCAGAATTTGCCTGAGAATTTTGAAAATTTGTACTTTGCTCATTTAAAAATATCTCATTTGCTCATTTGATTATTTAATTTTGGTATCAGAGCATGCCTAAGAATTTAAAAATCTGCTCATTTGCTTAACATTTTGCTCAATTTGCTTTTGATTCTTTTATCAATTTGCTTTTGATTCTTTAATTTCTCCTCCTTTTTGATAGCATCAACAAAAATTGTTTACTCCCCCTTTTCTGAATATATTTTCTCTATTTCTTTCTTTTGATGAAAATAATTTTACTAATGTTACTTTTGTTTACTCCCCCTTTTACTAATGTTACTTCTTTAGCTTCCTTCTTTATTGCTTGTTTCTTAGTTGCGTATTGTTTTACTCCCCCTGAATACAGTAAACATAAAAGATATACCATTGGATATCATGGATAGCATATTGCAATTCATAGTATTTGAAGCATGCACATAATTAAAAGTAACTCAATTTGAAGGTCATTCATTGAAAGTCAAAGAGTAGATATATATATAATCAAAAAGTGACTGATACCATATAGTTGTTCCAAAATACAAAAGTCAAACAGTCAACATCATTACATGGCTCAAGAGATAGATCCTAGAATGAAACTAAAGACAAGACTAACTACAAGGATCTAGTAGAGATCATGACTGGATGGATCAGAGTCAGATGAATCGGAGATGGGGTGGGGAGATGAAGGATCACGACCAAGGGCTCGTCCTCTACCCCGTCTACCTCTGCCACGAGTGGAGGTGCCGGCATGAGTGGGCGGGTGAGATGATCCTGAAGGCTGAGAAACAACAGACTGAACTGCAAGAGAGAGTCTGATAGTGTCCAGAAGGTTCAGAGCTCTCGAAACAGACTGTAGCAGTGCAGTGAACTGGGTGGATGCATGCTCACTAGAGCCTCTGATCTCTCTCCTCAGGAAATTAAATCCACTCTCCAAAACTCCTCTAAGTCTGGCTGCCTCCGTAGATAGGTCTGAGACCTCAGTGATGCACTCCTGTGGCTGTGGATGTGCCAGAGCTAACACTTGCCCCTGCAAGTCAAGTACTCTCCCAATCAGTCTCAATATATAACCCTCAAGCTGCTGAATACGAGCTGACTGATCTGTAATCATCTGAAAGACAGTGGAGATGTGAGCGATCAAAGTCTGATCAGATACACCAAGTGATGTGGATCCCTATGCAAAAGCTGAAGTGCCTAACTGTCGAGATAGTAAGGAAGCCACACGCTGAGAGATCATCTCAATCTGGTCATCAGCCAATCTGATCTCTGAGGGATGTGCTCTGCTGTCTGGCTGCTGGACTAGAGTGTGCCTCCTAGTAGACTCTGATGGTCCAGCCTCGGGATCAGAAACGAACTGAATGTCTGGAGATGCAGCCCTGATATCATGGAGAGGTGATGAAGGACCTTCTTTTTCAGCTCTGTCCTCAACTCTCTCTTCTACACTTTTAGTCCAACCACCATCTGTCTTAGTAAATCCCATGCGGTGCAAAGTATGTTGGTTGATGGTGTCAGAGTGAGAAAGCTTAGCTGCAGCCTCCCCCTCAAAACTAACTCCAAACCTCCTGAATACCAAAGTGAGGGCCATACCGAAAGGCAGATGTGCCTTGGATCTATTCAAGGTTTCTCTTATGGCCTCAATCATTAATGCTGGGAGGTTTAGGGGGGTTTGGGTAATCACATGAAACATGATGCAGATGTCTCGGCCTGAGAGGAGGTCATGTCTACCACTTCTAGGGAAGAAAAGCTTTGTTACCATTTGATGTAGTATCCTCATTTCAATGGAAAGGATCTTGGCCTCTAGTTTATTTAGACTTTCTGAGAAGGTTCCTCCTAAAATCACATTAATTCCTTCTTCCTTGACTGGGAGTTCCATGTTTGAGTATCCCTCACAGGGTAAATGAAGAATCTCTCCCAAAAGTATAGGATCTAGATAGATATCTATACCCTTAACAATGGATGTTACTGTTCCATTGCCATAGCTCAAGTTCAAATAAAATTCCCTAACCAAATCCACATAGGTAATTTCTTTAAGTGAGCAGTAAAATCTCCAACCTTGATCTTTGATTTTTGAACCAATGGAGAACCCCTCTTTTTCAAAAAATCTGAAATCTATATTTTTCCCGGGTTCTACCTTTCTAACAGATAAGGAAATTTTACTGGGGCTTAATGGAGACCGAGAAGAACCTGGAGCAGATGCCGAAACAGGAATAGAAGTAGATGAGGTCTGAGAAGCCTGTCTCTTCCTGCGCACGCTCTCTTCCAACTCGCGGACCGACTTCCTTCTTTGTGAGAGCTTCATTTTTGGAGCCATTTCCACCACTAGAACAAGCAAGGGTCTTAGGAGGTTAAATGTGTGAAGAGATAGAGAGATTTTAGGGGAAGGATAGGAATTTTTGGAGGAGTGAAACCCCGATTTGGAGGAGAAAGGTGGAAGCTAAGGCACGCTCCAACTACTCCAAATAAGGGATGAGATGGGGATGAAATCAATTCCTAAGGGTCGATTTGAGGTGAGAGGGGTGATGGGAGAAGAATCTTGGGGGTAGGACTTGGGTTTGGAGAGGAAGAAGAAGGAGACCTAAGGTTTTGGAGGGAGGAAGAAGACGGTGGAATGGGTCGGCTCAAAGGATGGGATTTTAACCAAAAGAAGAAGAAGCCCATGGGATTTTGGCCAAAATTACAAGTTTGCCATTGGGTCGACTCTAGGGGGTCGACTTATGGTTCACAGAAATTCAAAAAAATGATGAATAATTTTTGAAAAATTTGAAACTTTAGGAGAAGGATATTTGCTTAATGATCAATTATGAGAATAATAATTTTGAGCTTTTAAGCCCAAGAGAAATGATGAGAATTGAGTTCAAAGAGTTTTTTTTTTTTTTGACATTGAACCCTTGGGATTAGAGAGACATTTAAGTAGATGGATCAAGAATTCCTAGTTCTCTCCTAATTTCACAGAATCTATCTTCACTTAGGGCCTTTGTAAAGATATCGGCTAATTATTTTTCAGTACAAACATAGTCAAGAATTATGTCTTTGTTTTGAACATGTTCTCTTATAAAATGATGCCTGATTTCAATATGTTTAGACCTAGAATGCTGAATTAGATTTTTAATAAGATTTATGGCACTAGTGTTATCATATCTTATGGGAGTTTCATTAAGTTTGATACCAAAATCTTCGAGTTGTTGCTTAATCCACAAGATTTGAGCACAACAACTTTCGGCTGTAATGTATTTGACCTCGGCCGTAGACAGTGCTACCGAATTTTATTTCTTGCTAAACTAAGAGATTAGGTTAACTCCAAGAAATTGGCAAGTTCCACTAGTGCTTTTTCTGTCTAATCTACATCCAACAAAATCAGTATCTGAATATCCTATTAAATCAATTAATGAGTCCTTAGAGTACCATAATCCTAGAGTTTGAGTACCATTCAAATATCTAAGGATTCTTTTAACATCATTCAAGTGAGATTCTTTAGGATTAGATTGAAATCGAGCACAAAGATAGACACTAAACATGATATCAGGTCTACTTGTAGTTAAATATAGTAGAGAGCCAATCATACCTCTATAATATTTTAAGTCTACACTTTTACCTTCTTCATCCTTGTCAAGCTTACATGAAGGGCTCATGGGTGTGCCAATTGCTTTGGAGTTCTCCATTCTAAATCTTTTGAGTAATTCCCTTGTGTACTTGCTTTGGGTGATGGAGATTCCTTCCTTTGTCTGTTTGATTTGGAGTCCGAGGAAGAATGTAAGTTCTCCCATCATGCTCATCTCAAACTCCCCCTGCATGAGCTTTGCAAAATCTTGACAAAGAGATTCATTAGTAGACCCAAAGATAATGTCATCAACATATATTTGTATAACTAATATATCATCTTGATTTCTTTTGATGAAAAGGGTTGTGTCTATATTGCCTCTTGAAAAATTATTATTTAGTAAAAATTTGCTTAGCCTTTCATACCAAGCCCTGGGTGCTTGTTTCAAACCATATAGAGCTTTATTTAATTTAAAAATATGATTAGAAAAAGTATGATTTTCAAAACCTGGGGGTTGTTCTACATAGACTTCTTCAGCAATGTATCCATTTAAAAATATACTTTTGACATCCATTTGAAATAATTTAAATTTCATAAAGCAAGCATATGCAAGTAGAAGTCTAATTGCCTCTAGTCTAGCAACAGGTGCAAAGGTCTCATCAAAATCAATTCTTTCTTCTTGATTATAACCTTTAGCAACCAATCTTACTTTATTTCTTATTACATTTCCATGTTCATCTAATTTATTTTTAAAAACCCATTTTGTACCAATTATTGAATAATTTTTAGGTCTTGATACTAAAGTCCATACATTATTTCTTTCAAATTGATTAAGTTCCTCTTGCATTGCATTAATCCAATTATAATCATTTTCAGCTTCTTCAATGGTTTTAGGTTCAAGATGAGAGACAAAAGCACAATGATTGAATGCATCTTTAAGTAAAAAATGAGTTCTTACCCCATGCATAGGATCACCAATAATTAGCTCCTTAGGGTGATTGTGAACATACCTCCATTCTTTGGGTAGGTCATTTGTACCTTGAGGTTATTCTTGATGTTCTTCACCTCCCTCATCCTGTTTGTCTTCATGTTCCTCATCATCTTGAATTGTTGAATCTTTCAGAGTGATCTCCTTCATTCCTTCTATAAGAGGATCTGCATCATCAACACCTTCATTCTTCCTTGAAGGAAGATCGTTAGATTCATCAAAGACAACATGTATTGACTCCTCTACTACTAAGGTTCTTTTGTTAAAAACTCTAAAAGCTTTACTAGTGGAGGAGTAACCAAGAAAGATTGCTTCATCTGATTTTGCATCAAATTTTCTAAGTCTTTCTTTACCATTATTTAATACAAAACATCAGCAACCAAAAATATGAAAATATGCAATATTAGGTTTTCTTCCTTTCCAAAGCTCATAGGGGGTTTTCTTTAAAATTTATCTAATCAAAGCATGATTTAAAATGTAACATGCCGTGTTAATAGCTTCCACCCAAAAGTATCTTGGAAGGTTGCTTTCACATAGCATGGTACGGGTCATTTCTTCTAGGATTCTATTTTTTCTTTCTACTACTCCATTTTGTTGGGGTGTCCTAGGTGCAGAAAAATTATGGCCTATTTCTTTTTCATCTCAAAATTTTTCAAAATCTTGATTTTCAAATTCGGTTCCATGATCACTTCGAATATTTAGAATTGAAAGTCCTTTCTCATTTGTGACTTTTCGATAAAATTTAGAAAAAACTTGAAAAGTTTCATCTTTGTGTGTCAAGAAGAAAACCCATGTAAAACCAGAGAAATCATCAATAATTACAAAACCATATCGTTTTCCTCCTAGACTAGTAGTTCTAGTAGGTCCAAATAAATCCATGTGCAATAGCTTTAAAGGTCTAGAGGTTGAAACAATATTTTTAGATTTAAATGAAACTCTTGTTTGTTTACCTAGTTGGCATGCATCACAGATTCTATCCTTTTTAAAATTCAATTTTGGCAAACCAAGAACCAATTTCTTCTTAATGAGTTTTGAAAGTGAATGCATGCTAATATGTGCAAGCCTACGATGCCAATGCCAACTAGTCTCATTAATCTTGGCATTCAAAGATACTAGACATTGCATGTTTATCTTGGATAGATCATTCAAATCTACCATATAAACATTACCATGTCTATGTCCAACAAATTTAATGTCATCATTAATAGGACTAGTTACAATGCAAACAGAAGATTCAAAAATAACTTTATATCCTTTATCACAAAATTGACTAATGCTTAGTAAATTATGCTTTAAACCATCTACTAACAAAATATTTTCAATATACTTGGAGGGAGTGATACCAATATTATCTATACCGATGATCTTTCCTTTACCATTGTCTCCAAAGGTGACCATCCCTCCATTCTTCGTATCAAGTGTGATGAATTGGGATTCATCACCAGTCATGTGTCTCGAGCATCCGCTATCAAGATACCATTTCCTGTTTCCTCCTTGGGATACTAGACACACCTGCAGGCAAAAGTCAAGTTTTTATTTTAGGTACCCAAGCTTTCTTGGGTCCTTTTTGGTTAGTCATAATGGTTCCTTTTGGAACCCATATTTTTTTTACATTTGAGTTTACAGATTTGTAAGAGAAGCAAGTGTATGACTTGTGTCCTACTCTACCACATTTGAAGCAAGTAATATTAGAAAATTATTACTTGAAGAGTTTACATAGATATTTTTCAGATACTTTTGTTTCTTCAAGGGGTTATAGCCAAGTCCAGCCTTATCATACACGGCCTTTTGATTTTCAAGAATCATATTAAGTTTATTAGAACTCAAGGTGAATTTTTCAACTATTGGTTTTAGCTTGGCAATTTTATTCTTTAAATTTTGATTTTCTTGAAGTAGGATGGATTTTTTAATTGAAATACTTTCATTTTATTTCAGTAAAGATTGATTTTTCGATTTTAGATCTTTGTTCTTTATCCCTAGTTTTTTTAGTTCATCAATTAAATCATAAAAAGCTTCATGCAGTTCTTCAAATGTAAAGTCACTAGGAGTTTCGGAATTTACCTCATTTTCGTGAAGAAATTAAATCATCAATAATTCCTCTTCGGAGCTTGAGTCATCACTCCTACTCCAAGTGGCCATCATGGCCTTCTTCTTGTACTTCTTGGGACCCTTCTTCAGTTGTGGGCATTCGGACTTGAAGTGTCCCAATTTCTTGCATTCATAGCAGATAAGGAGTTGGTCTTTGTCCTTTTCTTTACTCTGTTCCCCTTTTGTGAGTGGCCTCTTCCTCATTTCTTGTTTTCTTTTTCTTAAAAACTTCTTGAACCTTCTGGTAATGAGTGCCATCTCTTCCTCATAGCAGACAAGCAAGTTGAAATGCGATTAAATTCATTAGCATCAAGAGCACAATATAGAACATTCATAGCTTTAGCGTTTAGTTGTGCCATTTTCTTATCAACCTCATCTCAATCCTTTTTGGGTTTGGCTGATTCCACACCATCAATAATTTTAGTGGGTGTGTGAGGGCCGTTTACTATGATACTCCACATATCATAGTCGAGTGCTTGAATGAAGATTTTCATCCGAGCTTTCCAATAGGTATAGTTGGACCCATTGAAAAGTGAAGGTCAATTAGTGGACTGCCCCTCGGCTAGAGAAGTGCCAACTTGAGTTGCCATAGATCTTTAGCTCTTTGATTGGTTAGATCAAAGTAGGGCTAGAGCACTGGGCTCTGATACCACTTGTTGCCCAGCTATGCAACCCAAGAGGGGGGGTGAATTGGATTTCTAAAAATTTTAAACTTAACTTATGTCTTATGAAAAATGTTTAACAATAGCTAAATAAATAGGGAGAGTATAGTTGATTCAAGGCTAATGATTAAAAGCAAGAATGCAAGAGAATAAAGAAGTTCTAAAGAAGAGCAATTAGGCACAACACAAACAAAAGGATTTATAGTGGTTCGGTGCCAACCTTGCACCTACATCCACTCCCCAAGCTCCTACTTGGGAATTCCAATCCACTAACTTGTATTCAACCTGAATACACTCATCGAAAACTCTGACTCTAGCTATCCTAAGCTAGTCCACTTATTTCTCAGGTACAAGCCAACCCAATACACTACGATTCAAGGTTCGGATTAACCTTCCCTTGTTTTGGAACCCTTCCAAAATAAAAACAATAACTCAAACAAAGTATAACAATCAATAGCACAGTAAATATAAAAGAAGCTCCTTTAATGAGCAAATGAGACTTTAAATACACTTTACTTAAAGAGAAGAAGGCTCTTTTTGATTTTCTCAAGGTGGTTGGAGACTTGAATGTGCACTTGAGGAGTTGGTGAGCTTGAATTAAAGACTTCTTGAATGCTTTGAGTGAGCTCTTGCTTAGGGCTGAAAAGTATGCTTGAAATTCTCTTTTCAAAAATCTCTCTTCTTGATGATTCCCATCTTTTTGTCCCTTTTATAGCTTTAAGGAATGGTGGAGAGCAATCTGGACTGAAATAGAGCCGTTAGACCACATTAAATGAGCATTAAATGCATTTAAAATAGGTTAAAAACTAGCCGTTGTGGAACTTTTTCATCACAGGGGTCGACTCATGGGTCGACTCATGCTCATGGGTCGACTCATGGGTCGACCTCTGTGGAAAAACAACAGAAAACCAAGGTTCTGTAAATTTGGCCTAAAAACAGCAGAGGTCGACTCATGGGTCAACTCATGCCTTGGGGGTCGACTCATGGGTCGACTCACAGACTGTGCCAGCCACAAAATCTGCATGCCAATCAGCTCATTGTGCCATGAGTTGACTCACGGGATCGACTCAAATTTTCAAACATGGATATCTTTCAAAATACATGTCCAAAAATAATAAAATTTTTATCAATGGATCATAAATCTTTTGTTCTATCACTTGATGCTTTCAAATCAGGATTTGGTAAAATTATGATTTTGCCCCTGAAAAGTAATAAGTCTTTTTCAAGCAAAAATCATTAGTACCCCTTCAAATGCTTTGTAATCATCAAAATCAATCCAAGAAGCAACAGTCCGATCATGATCGATCCATGAAATAGTGCTGTGGACCATGCAAAATGCATGAGAAATGCCTCTGCGGTCCATGCGCTCCTTTGTGCAAAGCCCGATCCACCATGGATCGAGAAATCAGGCTCCCAGCGATGCCCGGGCCTAGGCTGACTAGTGCATGGGGCTGGGCCGCACTCGCACCATGCGCCTGGGCCTGGGCCTGGGCCAGCCCGCACACCCGGGCCTGGGCCGGCTCGCATGCTCGGGCCTGGGCCAACCCGCACGATCCTCCGTCACTCCGAACTCTGTGACGACTTCTCTCACACGTATCTTCTTCGTCCGAACTTCATTTGGGATGATCTTGGTCTCGTTGGACTTTATTTTTCATCACAAACTTCGTTGTGGGCTCAATATGGATCGAATCTCGAGGTACCAAATCATAACAGTCCAATCCTCATAAAACTCCTATTTAGGTGGCAGATTTAAACCAAATTAAATCTCAATGAATCCTAATCATATTAGGACCTGATTAGATCCAAATAGATAAAAATCCAAATCTAACTTAGAGCCCAAACTATTTAAATTAGATGTCACCTATGTTGGATCCCGATGATGCAGCGAAATATGAATTTTAAAATTTTTAACATGCATTCAACAATTGAAAACAATGTTTAACAATTAAATCGGATCCCCTTGATGATTACCATCAAACAATCAAAAATATATATATATCAGGAAGAGACCAGAAGTCATGTACCAATGAGAAAATCATGATCTGATAATATTGAGACCTTCACAAAATTTCAAAGTAGAAGCCCTCCAATGGTGATCCACACAGGACTGATCATGGCCCTTCCTAATTCGTCATGGTGCTACAGCCTTCTTCGCAAGCTCACTGTCGATCGTCCTTTGCAAGAACTGATTGCACCATTACTTGTATGCCTTCACGACCTCTACTAGGATCTCTTTAGAAATTCTTTTCCCAAAGACCTCACCACACATAAATCAGAATTTATGTTCAACACATTTATAATCTGATTTTTAGACAAGCATCTCATGCTTTTCATTCTCTCTTCTCTTCCTTTCTATTTTTCTCTCTCTTTTTTTTATCTTTTATCCAGATTTTTTTCATCATTTTTCTCTCATTTCCACACCCACTCATAGCCCAATTTGGCACACAGAGCCTAGTTGTAGCGCCCCCTATTTATAGAAAATATGGGGCGACACCATGGGATGCCAACCATTGTCATCCCTTAACTCTTACATGCTATGATTTAATGTTTAGCATAGAATACAAGTGGATGGCATAGAAAAGGAAGTGATTGACCAACAAAAGGACTCTTCTTCTACTTGAAAAAATTAATACATAATCATATTGTGCATGGGAAAAGGAATTCATATGAGAAACAAAGAGTCCATACCATTAAGGACTCTTCCATAAACTCAACGCAAATAAGGGAGGGTCCAATTAATTTTTGGTGTTCAATCTCCTTACTAGAGAAGGACTCTTCCTTCTCTTCTATGTCCATAATTCAAAGAGCCATCATATGACATGATGAAATAAGAAATGCGTGGAGAAATAAAGGAAGGAATTAAAAGTTTTAAGAGAATTGGACTCTTCCATTCTCATCGCATAATGTGTGGCGTCCCTATTTATTTTGGCATGGAGTTCCATCCTAGAGAAGGACTCCTCCTCCTCTTCCACATCCACATGTCCCAAAGCCCCATTTGATGGTGCACAAAATTAAGGGACGTGTGGAAGTTGGTAAGAATTTTAAGATAAGTAAAGGAGAAGGACTCCTTTCCTTAAATGCCCAAATAAATGATGCCACATTTTTTTCTCATGTGGTTTTGATGTGGAGAAGATAATTTCACATGGAACACTTCTATAAAATCTAAATTAGCAACCTATTTAAATATAGGTTCAAACCCAATCATATTAGGTCAAGACAACAAGCTTAGGTTAGCACAAACACCTTTGCACTAAACCCAATTGCGAACTTGAATTAATTCATATGCTAGCAATCTAATTAACCCATTAAATTTATAATAAATTCAAATAGATTAGACTAAAATCAAATTTCTGTTATATGTGACCCATTAGATTCCAAATCTAACCAGCAGTAGACTCAAACTCTCGATGTAATCCTAATCCAATTAGATTAGGTCAGCTCAAGAGTCCCAATCAACTAGGACTCTTCCTAATTGATTCTTGAATTAAACTCTTTTAATTTTGATGAGTTCACAAGTCAAGATTGATGTCTAGCAATGTGTCATGACTACCCAGAAGATTTAAAATTTGATAAAAATATCAAAATTATCCTTCTGTGGTGAGTTACCAAGTAATTCAATCCTTCGATCACACAACATCCCAAAAAGGCCATGGGTATGAAAATATGTCAAACCCAAATATCTATCCATATGTATCTCGATCCGATGATAATGACTCAGTTGATGAACCAATAAAAATTATTTCTACTGTTCATCCCTGCTCCAGCTAGAGACACTCAAAGTCATCATCCTATGAGATCACATAGGATGTCCTCTCCTCCTACAAGGAGTGATCGATTCCTTATTGATCATTCACAAACTCCATGTACACTTCACCATATCCAGAATATCCCACACATATCTCAAAGTGGTGCTAGGGAATAAATTGAAGTAAGGGACTATGTATACAAAGTACCATGGTGATCTCAGGTTAAAGGATCATATACACCACTCCCACTGAAGAATCATCTGTTGACATGCTGTAAGGCTCCATCAGATATTTTTTTGATAGGTCAGTTCAGTAAACTCATTCTCTAATAAGCATCTATATCCTTGTATTAGTGTCACTACACAAGTGATTGTGAGATCAACCATCCTCTCTATTGAGCATACATAGGATGTACCAGTCTTACCGATATCATCGATCTCTGATTTGATGATCCAATGACTGAAAATATTTTAGATTGAAGCTATCAAGATTTTAGGTCTCACTGACATGATCTCATCATGGCCCTAAAATCATTGCCCTAATCTATGAGATTTATCATAATCATAAAAATATGATGCAGCAAATGATAAAATATAATACTTCATAAATAAAAATAACTAATGTCATGCAAATGAGTAGAAAAAAATAAAGAAAAGTCCCTTCGCATCTCCATGTGATTGGCTTGTAGGGCATTATTTTTTCAATCTCCCACTTGCACTAAAGCCAATCACTCTTGTACCTGATGCTTATGCAATTAGGATGGCGATTACACTACTGCTGTGTAAGGCTTAGTGAACTAATCCATTATAATGTTCTTAATACTAACTTATTTTATGATCATATCATGAATGAGGTGAAAGTACCTAGGGTGTGTGTGGGTTCCTAGTGAGACCACACCCAACTCAGTGATGAACCCTTTCATCTCTCGACTTTCCTTTGCAATCTTTACTAACAACATTTAACTAAAACAAATACAGTTAGCTATTTGAAACTTTTTCAATTCACTACTCCTCTAGTACTTCTCAAGTACTTTGAGAATACTTTTCATAGTTTTTAAAAGATCCTATCAAGGATCTACCTAAAATCAATGATTATGCATAGAACATAATTCACATCAGGCTTGATACATTGAATGTATGGGTAAGTAAACTTCTTTACACCCATTCATATTGAACCTCTTCAATATAAAATCTATGTACCTAGACTGGAACAAGCCTAACATCCACTTACATCTATCCCTATAGATGCCAAGAAATATTGGATGCTTAACCCAAGTCTTTTCCATGAAAATATTTGTGATAAGCATATTATTGATCGTGTAATATTGGGACTACCTTTCCAATATTCTGTATGTCACCCACATACATAACCAAAAAATTAGTGGGACTCCTACTAGTCTTCTTGTACACACACATGGTTCATCTATATTTGATAAAGTCAAATATTTTGACTGTCTTATCAAAAATAGAAGTACCTACTCCTCAATACCTGCTTGAATCCATAAATGCATTTGCCCTTCCACTAGAGACAAACTCTCTAGATGGTATGTGGCAATAACAAAAATTCAGATTGACATCCCTGTTAGCAACCTGTTGGGTCATACCTATAGATGCTTCAACCATAGTCCATACTTGGTTGATGTACAGGGAGTCTATTTCGGATATTATGGTTTCAAGTCAACTGTCAGAGTATCTACTCATGATGATCTCCGAATAGGTCAAGAAAATACCATTCTCAATATTGTATAGTGTATCATCATTCTTAATAACAAAACATATTTGAGTGGTACATTATACCCTCGAATTAATCTTCGATGAGGAGGTGTGTATCATGGTTGTGCCTCATCAATGAGCACATCTGGTTGAGGATCAATTTGTGAACATTCCATAGGTTATGATAGGATAGTTCATAGGTGTTGAACTTCTCAAGTTCAATTATCCTCCCACTGTTCCCTTCTTAAAAATTTTTTTTTTCCTAAAAGGTGGCATATCTATTGTCAAAATACTTTTGTCAAGTAGTGTGGTAGTAGTATCACATACTACTCTTAGGATAATCTATAAACTAATATATATATATATATATATATATATATATGTTTTAGTACAAAACTTATGTACATCAGTATTTTTCACATAAATTTGGCAACCTGTCTTTTGCCTTTTTCATATCTCATATGGAGTGCTCGTAATAGATTTTGACGATATCTAACATATACAGTAATTTCTATGATATTTTTTAGAATGAGATAATAAAATTTATGAAGCATTTTAGAGAATACATCATATCACATATGAAATGTCAATCTTTGGGTCGAGATATTATTAGTCTTTGAACATCCATATGTTCAGGATCTAATATCTTACTTGTCCTGAGATATATGACTATCATATATTTATTTTTTGTTCTCATCACTCATGAAGAACAACATCATTAAGTGACAGAAATATGAGATCATAGTCCTAAAATTTATCAAACTGAGAGTAACTTTTACTCTTTGCATTAATTTCAAAACTATGCTACATTAGCAAAAGATTTGAAATAATATTTCTGATAAATTCAAGCACATAACAATGATCTACTAATTTTTAAACTTTACTATAAGGTTACATAGGTTCCTACAGCTTCAGCATGAATAGACTATCCATCAGTGCCAAAAGACAAATAGTCATCTTACTTCAGCTTTATAGTTTCAGTAACACTTTGCATAAGTAGAACCTATATAAGGTATCACATATCCAATATTTTAAAACTAAAACACTCAATGATAATTAATTTATATTTTATAAAAATTATTACTAGATGCAATTTTTGCATCCTACTCCTACTTCACACTTGCAAGACAACTCTTGCAATTTAATTCTAATGTTCATTATTACTATAATACTAAATTAGATACCCTAGTGAAGACATTCTTTACCTTCTTTTCCTCAACCATTCCATGATGTTCGATCTATTTAAAAAATTTACTATGCAGTGATAGTAAAGATGCATATGTGTATATAAGAACATTCAAGGACTACTCATGATGATATGCACAAGTTAGATGAGATTTTTATCTAATTGTGTCTCTCACTATTTTAACAAATTTCATAGTCCTCAAGTATGAAATTGAGAAACCTTATCATAAAATTTTTTAGTGGGCTTGAGATCTCAATTCCTCATAAAAAGCCTTGTGAATAGCACAACAAGCTCCTATGAGTTCAAAGATAAGTAACTCTTTACTAATTGCATCTCATGCACTCTCAACATAACTTTTACCTCTAAAATATTTATAGCCTTGTAGATAGCATAACAAACTATAGTATTTTAATTAAGTCATACCCTTCAATCCTATATGGTTATACCTGAATAATACTATTCTTGTAGATAGCACAACAAAGCAGTACTACTAGAATATGCCATAAGCATTACTAAGTTAACATCATACCAATCACTATAGCAAGTCTTGTGGATAGCATAACAAACTCACTATAGTTTTTGACATACTCTATTGACCTAATATGAGCTAAGTACAATTAGCTTCATTATGTACCAAAATAGTATCAAATCAGTCTCCGATAGCAAGCCTTGTTGATAGCACAACAAGCCTACTATGGTTCTTGACATAATAAAGTCTTAGCATGAAGGAAGGCATGGGTAGTGTTTTCAACACTTCATCATTCTGACTTAATATAATTTGAATGAGGGACTTAGGTCTCAAGCACATTCTAAACATATACATACATCATATGTTATGTAAATTTTAATTCCTAACTACCAGCAAGTAAGAGCATATAGAGGAAGACAAATAGTTATGGACTTTTGAAAAAATCATCCGAGCCACAGGATGATCTATGAGTCTAACCTAGGTGTATCATAGATTGAACCATCTCATGGTCAAACTTAATGCACCTCAGCTCTCCAAAAATCAGATAGTCTAGTCTTCATCACCATGAAGACTACCATGAATGCTTGATCTTTAATTGAAAATAGAAAGAAATAATTTCTATCTATTCTCAAATAATTTTTTTTTATAATTTTATGTCAATATGTAAAAATTTTAATCAACAGTTAAAAATATAGAAAGAAAGATTCAGTTGATAATATAATATATTAAAGACATCCAGCCCCTATTGCAACTCTTACAGATGTATTTATATAATCAGCCAACATAGAAGCATTCATGCAAACATCCATCACATGGATGTACCATAGTTCATAACAACTCAATATATATTTTATAATAATTATAAAATATTATAACAAACTACTCATATTATTTTCATTGTGATATCATTCATACACATGTCAACAAAGATGTTTAAATATATGGGCATAGGATCCATCTAGGGTTTTCGATTCGGGTTCAATATTTAACTCAAAGATCAATTTTAAGTCAATCATTTATCATCTATTTGAGTTAGATTGAATAATTCTTAGATTAACCCTAATCCAATTAGGTTAGCATAGATTCGATCAATCGTAACTCAAACCCTAATCAAATTAGGTAAATGACAATTTGATCAACCTAACTTTAAACATAAATTCAAATCAAATTAAAATCATGAATTTGATTTAATCTATAATCATTAATTTTAAACACTTTAGATCAATGAATTATAGTTAAATCAAAAAACTTCTAATCCATGTCTGATGCATCCTTTCTATGACCAAATTTTTTTCAGCCCCATACATACCTCGAGCAACAACCAAAATGATCGACCCATAATGGAGAGTACCCGATAATATGGTGGTCGGCACTTAAATCTTAGGTAAATATATCAAATGCAAAAACTCTAAGTCTTGGAAATGTACATCCATATGTAGCATTCCAAGGCTCTACGCATCACATGCACTGAATTTCAATTCCATCAAAAACTAGATCATAGGATGTCATCTAAACTTGTCACACAAGTCTATAGACCATAGAATTTTATATCCAAGGTTTGATTATGGATTGATAAAATTTATTATTTACAAAAAATACATCAAGAACATCAATAAAACATCAATCAAAAAATCCAATTTGACATTGTTTGAACTGAAACTAATCCATATCACAAAAATAACATAAAATTTGATTAAATCAATCAAGAGTGACTCTAATACCACTGTTGGATTCTAGTGACATAGTGAAATATAAATTTTAAAATTTTTAACATGCATTGAATAATTAAAAATAATGTAGAATAATTAAACAAGAGTACCGAAATACAAAATCCTAAGAACCCCTTGATGATTACAATCAAATGATCAAAAATATATATATATCAGGAAGAGATCAGAAGTCATATACCAACAAGAAGACTATAATCTGATAATTTTGATACCTCTATGAGATTTTAAAGTAGAAGTTCTCCAATGGTGATCCACACGGGACTAATCAGGGCCCTTCCCAATTCATCATGACACTGCAGCCTTCTTCACAAGCTCGCTGCCGACCGTCCTTTATAAAAATTGGTTGCACCATTACTTATATGCCTTCATAACCTCTACTAGGACCTCTTTATAAATTCTTTCTCAAAAGATCTCACCACACACAAATCAAATTTTATTTTCAACATATGAACAATCTGATTTTTAGACAAGCATCTCATGCTTTCCATTTTCTCTCTTCCCTTCCTTTCTATTTTTCTCTCCCTTTTTTTTATATTTTTCCCAATTTTTTTCCATCATTTTTCTCTCATTTCCACACCCACTCATAGCTTAATTTGGCACATAGAGCCTAGATGTAGTGCCCCCTATTTGTAGGAAATAAGAGGCGACACTACGGGACGCCAACTCTTGGCATCCCTTAACTCTTACCCACTATGATTTAATTTATTGCATGGAATACAAGTGGATGGTGTGAAAAAGGAAGTGATTGACCAGTAGAAGGACTCTTCCTCTACTTGGAAAAATTAATACACAATCATATTGTGCGTGGGAAAAAGAATTAACGTGAGAAACAAAGAGTCCATACCATTAAGGACTCTTCCATAAACTCAATGCAAATAAGGGAGGGTCCAATTAATTTTGGTATTCAATCTTCTCACCAGAGAAGGAATCTTCCTTCTCTTCCATTCCCATAATTCAAGAGCCATCATATAACATGATGAAATAAGAAATGCATGGAGAAATAAAGGAAGGAATTAAGAGTTTTAGGAGAATTGGACTCTTCCATTTCTCATCCCATAAATGTGTGGCATCCCTATTTATTTTGGCATAGAGTTCCTTCCTGGAGAAGACTCCTCCTCTTCCACATCCACATATCCCAAAGCCTCATTTGATGGCGCACAAAATTAAGGGACGTGTAGAAGTTGGTAAGAATTTTAAGATAAGTAAAGGAGAAGGACTCCTTTCCTTAAACACCCAAATAAATGATGCCACATTTTTTTTTCTCATGTGGTTTTAATGTGGAGAAGATGATTTCACATAGAATACTTTCATAAAATCCAAATCAGCAATCTATTTAAATATAGGTTCAAATCCAATCACATTAGGTCAAGACAACAAGCTTAGGTTAGCACAAACACCTTTGCACTGAACCCAATTGGGAACTTCAGCTAAATCATGTGCTAATAATTTAATTAATCTATTAAATTTATAATAAATTTAAATAGATTAGATTAAGATCAAAATTTTATTGTGTGTGATCCATTGGGTTCCAAATCTAGCCAGCAGTAGACCCAAACTCTCGACGTAATCTTAATCCGATTGGATTAGGTCAGCTTAAGAGTCCAATCAACTAGGACTCTTTCTAATTGATTCTTCAATTAAATTTTTTTAATTTGGATGAGTTCATAAGTTCAGATTGATATCTAGCAATATATCATGACTATCCAAAAAATTTAAAATTTGATGAAAATAATAAAATTATCCTTTCATGGCGAGTTATCGAGCAATTCAATCCTTTGATCACACAACTTTTCGAAAAGGCCATGAGTATGAAAATATGTCAAACCCAAATACCTATCCATATGTATCTCGATTCGATAATGATGACTCAGTTGATGAACCAGTAGAAACTATTTTTGCTGTTCATCTCTGCTCTGGCCAGAGGCTCTCAGAGTCATCATCCTATGAGATCACATAGGATGTTTTCTCCTCCTACAAAGAGTGATCAATTTCTTATTGACCATTCACAACCTTCATGCATACTTCACCATACCCAGAATATCCCACACACATCTCAAAGTGGTGTGCTAGGGAATAAACCGAAGTAAGGGTCCATGTACACAAGATACCATGGTGATCTCAGACCAAAAGATCACATGCACCACTCCCACTGAAGAACCATCTGTTGACTTGCTGTAAGGCTCCATCAGATGTTCTTTCGATGGATCAGTTCTATGAACTCATTCTCTAATGAGCTCTTACATCTTTGTATTAATGTCACCACACAAGTGATTATGAGATCAACCACCCTCTCTATTGAGCATACATAGGATGTACCAGTCTTATCGGTATCATCGATCTCTGACTCGACGATCCAACGATTGAAAATATTTTAGATTGAGGCTATCAAGATTTTAAATCTCACTAGCATGATCTTATTATGGCCCTAAAATCATTATCCTAATCTATGGAGTGTATCATAATCACAAAAATATGATGCAGCAAATGATAAAACATAACACCTCAAAAATAAAAATAACTAATGTCATGCAAATGAGTAGGAAGAAAATAAAGAAAAATTTTTTCATATCTCCATGCGATTGGCTTGTAGGGCACTATTCTTCCAACCAAATTAGAGGAGTCCTAGTCCTTTTGAACTCTCCCTTGGTACTTGAGTCAAACTCAATTTAATCTTAATCCAATTAGAATTTGGTGCACCCATGAAAATAAGAATTCTTAGTCCAAATAGAAACTCATACATCCTAGTCTAATTAGAAATTGAGTAAAATTTAAATCTTAATTCAAACAAGAATCATTCTCCCATGTAATTTAGGTTATCTCATAATCCAATCAAGTTTAATCTGTTAGAAATTATATCCCAAAGCCAATCATCAGTCTGTTGACAGTTATACTTATCATTATAATTTTATATAAATTATTGAATTAATAAATATTATTTGATTTTTTCATCACTGTGTACATCTCATTTTGAACTCCTGTTATATGATGAAGTCCTTAGGACTATTTGATACAATATAGGAGGATATATCATTTAGTTTTTAAACCTTAAGTTCATGACTAAATGATATACTATTATTAGGATGGTAGTTATATCAAGTATAAATCATTGTGTGCCATGTACGTTAGTTGTCCTCTTAACCAAGGAGTGTGGAGATACTGGCATAGCATGCAAGTGAGATGTAGGAGTACATCTCACTGAACGTGACCAATTACTGAGCACTCTGCTGTCAAGAGTAGCTCGCAAAAGATATGGGTATAAGTGTCCCTCCACCCTGAGATCACCACGATGACTTGCAAGTAACTTACTATGCTTTGGTACCAGACAATCGAAATTTTTAGTTAAGTTATGAAAGATTTTTGGGCATAGTCAAGTACTGAGGAAGTCTGTGTGTGAGTCAAGATGGAATTGACCCCTCCGAATAAGTAGGAGTTAATATATCAGTGTACTTCAATTCAGTAAAACCATGACAGGGGTAATCCATGTGATGGATTTTAAAAATTAAAATATAATATGGATGATCATATTAGGGTTGACAATTAAATCCTAGATCACCTTGAGCATTTGGGTCAAAAGGATGAATTATACGATAACCATATGCCAATAGATTCTTGAATGATGCTTTGCAATCTTTCGACCTATCCGGACGTCGGGTATCATTGCTAGATGGTCACTATGATTGGTATAAGAAGATTATTTTCATACTACTGGCTTAGGTTCAAACCTATGGGGTCACACTCAAAAAAAATTTCTGACTGATCAAATGACTAATCAACGATTAAGAATTGTTTCAGGATAAAACAGTCAATTCGATTGATGATTAATCCTGTACAAAAATTATAATAAATTATTTGCTAATTATTGATGAATTATGAAAAAATTAATTAGTAATTAGATTACTAATTAACTAAATTTGATTGAGCATTGAGATTTGGATCGAATCTAATTGAATTAGATTCAATTTGGTTTGACCCGACTAGGTTATTAGATGACCTAATCGCTAAGGATGTTCGATTCCTGATATGATCAAGACTTGAGCTTGATTAATTTTTAATTTGATTAAGATTTGATCAAAGCTATTTTTTACCTAATTAGATTAGATTTAATGGTCCAATTGGGTTTAACTAATTTGATTGGGTTAAGAATCTAATTGGATGAGAAAAATAATTCGAATTCGAATCTCTTACACCTCCTTTATCTGTGCCCTCTTATTCTTTACATGAGAAATATTTTATATAATTTTTTTTATACTTAAAAGCCTTTACCATGTCCTTATTTAAGTTTTTTTGAATTAAAAATTAGTTTATTTAAATTTGAGTTCAAATTGGTTTGAATTTGAATGAAAACCTAGAGTCCAAATTGAGTTGGACTCTCTTCTTCACACCATCATATTTTTCCATGCATAAAGTATTTTTGTATGAGATTTTTTGAACTATTCTGATGATGATTAACCCCTCTCTAATTTTATAAAATAAATATAAAGTTTAGTTCAAAATTTAATTCAAATTTGATTTGAATTGATGATAAAAATCAACCAACACTTGAATTTGAACCGAAACTACCTTATTCTTATCCTTATCTTCTATGGGATGCCAACCTTAAAAGGGGATCAGTTTTGTGTGAGATTAGAAGTAATTTTTGGCATGAGAAACTGGAGAGAGGGGACATAAAAGTTGAGAGTGGGTTGGCCTTCCGTGTGTGAGAAACAGAGGAAGTGTTCTTCCTCTCGGGCATGGGCTGTGGGTTCTAGGGTTTCATCTCTAGGTTTTGTGAGAAGAAAAATACAAGAGTGAGTCTAGTCCAATCTTTCGCACCACTACCTCCTCATAAAGCTTCATCTTTTGATCTAGAGGAGTCTAGGAGATCCAAAAAAAAGAGCTTGGATCAGCCATCCAGAGCCTTCAATGCGGGCTAGCACTCCCATGAAGGAAGATCCGATCAGAGCTTCGAGTGGACGATCTGTAGAGGTCGAACGATCTGTGTGGCTGCTCGATATCAGTGAAAGCTTTATATCATACTTATCAGTAATGGAGATCATCGATCCATAAAAAGATGATGAGTTCTGAACTCTACTGACATAATCTAAAAGTTAGATCAGATTCAGGGTATCGATGTGATCGATGCAGTTTTTTATTTTTTATCAAATTTTATATGTAAATTTTTTATATCATAGATCTTTAATAGTATTTTAGATCTAATCTAAGATATGTTTAGAAGATTTAAATATTTAATTTTTTATTATTCTGCTATAAAATTTTAAAAATACATACTTTGAACTATCAATTTTTCTTTCAGATGGTATCAAAGCAAGGTTTCTTATGATATAAATTTTTTATATATAATCTAATTTTAATTATTTAGATTAGATCTAAATAGTTAACTTTAAATTTGAATAGTATAGTAATCTGATTAGATAGATCCTCATAGCTGTCCAGTCATAGGAGAAATCAGAATTTTACTATCCTATTTATCCATTCGATGGGATCTCTTATGGCATGTAGGGATCCTGTATGATCTTTTTTATGATGATGAATAATAAAAAAAATTTTAAAATTTTATTTTAGATCTAAAATAATGTATATTAGATCTAAAATTAGAGTCTTGATCATTAGATGATTTATTATAAAAATATTTTATAAAATTAAAAACTATTTTCAAGCATCGAATCTAAACCCATATCAGTTCAAAACTTAATTGAAAATTAAGTGATCTAGATTTGAGAATCAAAAATCTAAGGCATTAATTTCATAACTCATGCGTTAAGGGGTTAGCTCGAGTCAAGTCTATTTAACTAGGTTAGACCTAGGATTAGAAATCATTGATAATGGACCATGTTAGTAATTGATCAAATCTAATTAAAAGTTAATTCTGATTGGATCAATTTCTTCTCTTGATCAATTTCAACAGATGTAGTTAGTCAAGTCCATATCTTTGATTAGACCAATATGGACTTTGATCATAGCTCCGTGGTTGAATCCAAGTCTATAAGTTGATCAAATTGAAAATGACTAATCAGTTGATGTCTAATGTAAGTATGGCAGCTTTGATCGATGGTCATTAATTGAAGAGCTACTCGCATAGATTGAGTCTATATCGAGTTAATGGCATATCCCTCCCATCGATCTCACTTATCTGGCCAATATAGTGAATCATATTTTGATTAGATCACTTAATGATTGGAGTTGACCCATGCTAACTAGAAAATCAGTGTGACTGATTTAGGTGCCCCTAGTTCGACTTGTCTTGAGTCCTCTTCATGACTTGATGAAGTCAGTGAGAAAATTTATGACTGGTCGGCTGGATCAGATTTTACCTAATCTTCTTTAATCTGACTTGATGAAATCAGTGGGAGGATTAAGATTAACTGTTCAAGTCTTTTCTTATCTTTCAATTTAACTAATTAAATCTTCTAAAATTGTTAGGTCCCTAAAAATAAAATAATTATGGTGATAACTAGATCATAACCACTCAATAAGTTGGATGATAATGAGTCCAATAGTTTAGATGATCATTGGAGGCACCAAACGCCTGGTGCTCATCTAGCTGTCGAAATTATCATTCATAATATGTTGTTTTAGTTGTATCTTTCTGATGATAGTCAGGTTGGTCGAGCCACACTCGGGTCTGAACACTCGTTTGTTAGATACACTAAATTTTGGCATGTTAATGGTTGGACCTAACCAAAATTTTTAGTAGAGGTGCCACACGCCTGCTGAAGAGATATCTGGGATAAAATTTAATACTAAAAATTATTTAATAAAATAATTAGTTAAGAACCTATCCATGGGTACACAAGGGTTGGCCAAGCCACACTCAAGCTCATGTGCAATCCATGTGGATTCTAGTACCCACTAAAGAATTAGTATAATTTCTCAAATTGAAGGTACAGGCGATCAATTTGAATAAAATAGTAGAAAAATCTTTAGACTAAAATTCATATCTTTAGGCTTAAGCAATTCATATATTAATTAGGTTCTGATTTTTTTCTATAGTTATGGCCACCACTTTATCACTCTGATCACTATTGGATAGTTATAAATTGATGGGACCAAATTTTGATAGCTGGTATCGAAAGCTCAAAATTATCCTAGAGCATGAATGGATCTTGTATGTATTAACTGATCCGACACCCAAAGAGCGAGCTCCAAACGCACGTAGCTTGATCAGAGACACTTTTCAGAAGTGGCTCAATGATTGGACTACAGTTCATTGTATTATGCTGGCAGTGATGAATGATGAGTTTAGCCATCATTTCGAGAATGCTCAGCCACAGGATATGTTGCAAATATTGAATGAGTCTTTTGGCACATCTGACAATGTTAAGAGGCACAAGACTAGTTGTGCCATCTTCAATGCTCGAATGAGGGAAGGAGCATCAGTCACTGATCATGTATTGTACATGATCGAGATAATTAAGCACCTAAGCAAGCTCGACTTTTTCCTATATGAGCAGTTAAAAAAAGATGCTATTTTGAACACTCTGCCCAAGTCCTACCTCTCTTTCCTTACTCATTTTTGAATGACAAAACCTGTAGTTAACTATCACGATTTGTTAGGGTTACTATAAAATTTTGAGAAGGATCACCAGCTCTAAAAGGAGTCGGTGAATGTTGTGGGAGGATCTTCTTCTGAATGTCAACCCTTTAAGAAAGGAAAGAAGAACAAGAAGAATAAGAAAAAAATGCAAAGTGCTGAGGCACCCAAGCCCAGTCAGACCAAGAAACCCAAGTTCGATCAGAGTCAGGCAAAGTGCTTCTACTGCAAGAAGCAGAGGCACTGAAAAAGAAATTATCCTCAATACATTGCCTCCCTGAATCCGAACAGATCGAGAAAGAAGTAAGTTGTTGCTGGATAAGATAATTATATGATAACACCTTATAATTTCTCAATTTGTGATTCTATTATCTAGATATTAGATATCGAAAGCTCTTTTAATATTTGTAATTCATTGTAGGATCTGTAGGTCAGTAAGAGATTTGAAGAAGGCGAAAGGTTCCTTAATGTTGGAGATGGAAGACCAGTTTCAGTTCTAGCGTTAGGGACTATTAATTTTGTATTCAAGTCTAATATAATTGTTCTAAATGAATATCACTTTTGTCCTTCCTTTTTATTGAATATTATTTTTGTAAGCCTTTTGATCATATACTGTTATGAAATTTTAATAAAAAAAATAATTTTAATATCATTATGAATGATGTTAATATGATGAATGGACAGCTGAACAATGATATTTACATATTATCATAATCTATTAGTATAATGTACACGTCTAACAAATGTCCTAGAATTAGTGATGTCTCCAATATCTACCTTTGGCATTGTAGGTTAGGTCATGTTAACAAGAACAGAATAAACAGATTGACACAAGAGAGAATCCTTGAAGTTAGTCATTGTGAATCACTCCCAATCTATGAGTCCTATCTTTTAAAAAAAATGACCAAATCACCTTTTACTGAAAAAGGTGAGCGAGCTAGTGAAGTTCTAGGTCTGATACATATTGATGTATGTGGACCAATGAACACTAGTGCCAGAGATGGATATTATTATTTTATTATATTTATAGATGATCTATCGAGGTATGGACATATCTACTTAATGACACATAAGTCAGAATCATTTGAAATATTCAAACGATTTCGTAATGAAGTAGAAAAATAAACTGAAAAGAGTATTAAAACTCTTCAGTCCGATTGAGGAGGAGAATACCTCTCCAGTGAGTTTCTGATATACTTAGAAAAGAATAAGATTCTCTCACAATGGACCTCTCTTGAAATACCATAGCATAATGGTGTATCGAAAAGGAGGAATCAAACCCCGTTAGACATGGCTCGGTCCATGATGGGCTTTGCAAGTCTGTCAATTTTTTTGTGGAGATACGCACTCGAGTCAGCTTGTTATATTTTAAATAAAGTTTCGAGTAAGTCTATAAGTAAAACACCAAATAAGATATGGACAGGACGTAAGCCAGCACTCTCACCTTAGGATTTGGGAACGTCTGGCTTATGTCAAATGTTTGAAAACTGACAAGCTTGGATCTAGGTCTGACAAATATCTATTTGTATGGTATCCAAAAGATATCAAGAGATATTACTTCTACCTTGCTGACAAACAGAAGGTGTTCATCAGCAATAGGGCAGTCTTTTTAGAAAAAAATTTCTTTGGTGAAGGAACTAATGCCTCAAAGATTAAATTTGATGAAGTTCGATCCGTAGAAGAACCGACACAATCTAGTAAACCCATAGAGTCGGACTTGATTAGATCAAATCTAGAACCTATTATAGAAACATCTTTAAGGAGATCCGATAGAGTACTACGTCAATCAGATAGATACTATGATTTTTTAGTCCAGGATGGAGATCCAGTTGAACTCGATGAGAACAATGAGGATCCAATCACCTATATGGATGCGATGCAGAGGTCTAACTCCAATAAGTGGCTGAAAGTCATGAAATCTAAAATGGAGTCCATGAAAATCAATAATATATGGACATTGGTTAACCCACCTGAAGGGATAAAACCCATAGGATATAAGTGAATCTTCAAAAAGAAAAGGAGTGCAGACAGAAAGGTGGAGATCTGTAAAGTCTGTCTGGTTGCCAAAGGTTACCGTCAGTGTTATGGTATTGACTATGATGAGATATTTTCTCCTGTGGTAATTCTCAAGTCTATTCAGATTATGCTTGCGATAATAGCACATTTGGACTATGAAATCTAACAAATGGAAGTGAAAATAGCCTTCCTAAATGGAGAGCTAGAAGAAGAGGTGTATATGATACAACCTGAAGATTTCATATCTACAGATGAGTCTAAGGTGTGCAAGCTTCAAAGGTCCATCTATGGACTTAAGCAGGCATCTCGGAGTCGGAACATGTGTTTTGATAAAGTGATCAGAACATATGGCTTCATTAAGAATAGAGAGAAACCCTGCATATACAAATGGGTTAATAACTCTATGGTAGTATTTTTTGTTTTATATGTCGATGATATTCTTTTAATCAGGAATGATATTTTTGCATTACAGAGAATAAAAATTTGGTTGTCATCACAGTTCTCCATGAAAGACTTGGGAGAAGCACCTTCATCCTTCGGATGAAGATCTATAGAGATAGATCTAAAAGGTTGCTTGGATTATCCCAGTTGACGTACATTGATATTGTGTTGAAAAGGTACAACATGAAGAATTTTGAGAAAAGCTATCTTCCGATAAGTCAAAAAATTTCTCTCTCGAAGAGTGATTATCCGACAACTCCTCAAGAGAGAGAGCGTATGAGTATAATTCTATATGCTTCGACAGTGGGATCTATTATATACATCATGATATATATACGATCAGATGTGGCATACTCATTAGGAGTAGTGAGCAGATACCAGTCCGATCCAGGTGAGAATCATTGGAAGGTCATAAAGACCATCCTTAAGTATTGGAGAAATACTAAGGATCAGTGGCTTATCTATGGAGAATCCGACTTAAAACTTATAAAATTTATAGACTCCAATTTTCAGTCAAATTATGATGATAGCAAGAGCGTGTTAGGATATATTTATATCCTAAACGGTGGAGCAATTTACTAAAAAAATTTCAAGCAGCACACTGTGGCCGACTCTACTTATGAGGTGGAATATATCGTGGCATCCGATGCTGCAAAGGAAGCTGTGTGGTTATGAAAGTTCATCAATGAGCTCGAAGTGGCACCCTCCTTTGATGGTCCTGTCTTGTTGTACTATGACAGTACTGGTGCCATTGCTCAAGCGAAGGAACCGAAATCACATCAGCAAACCAAGCACATTCTACATCGCTACCACCTAATCCGAGAGATCATGGATCGAGGTGACATCGAGTTTCAGAAGATCGACAAAAAGAAGAACCTAACTGACTTATTTACTAAAGCCCTCAATGTCAAAGAGTTCGAAGACTATAAATCAAAGATGGGTATATGATACTGTACGAATTGGCTTTAGTCTAAGTGAAAGTTGTTGGAAATTGTATCTCAAAATCAATCGTCAACCTGTTGACGGTTGTACTTCTCATTGTAATTATATATGAATTATTGAATTAATAAATATTATTTGATTTTTCATCACTATTGTTGGGTATAAAATAACCCTAGCCGAAGTTCGTAAGAGGCCAACCCTCCCAGGACTCTTCCGGCTTTTGATCTTGTGCGGCATCTTTCTGAACTCCCCCGACCGTCCAAGCTTCCATAGTACCATCCGGACTCCTCCAGCGGTCGACTTTCCAAAGTGTCCTTCAGATTCCTCCAATGGACAAACTCCTATCGTACCCTCCGAACTTCTCTGATGATGACCTCCTTCAGTCATCTACCGGACTGCTCCAAATACTCTCTGGACTTCACTATCAGTCAATTTTCTACAGCGATCGACTACTCTCTGAATCTCTTTCAGACTTTCTCCTATCACGATCAACTTTACTCCGATCTTCTTTCAGACTTCATCAATGTCTGGGCTTCTCCAGCAGCAGAACTTCCACAGTAACTAGACTTCATCCGAATTTCTATGATAAGCGGTCTCCATTCGGGCTTCCACGGCAACCGATCTCCATCTGAGCTTCTACAATAAGCGGTCTCTATCCGGGCTTCCACGGCAATCGGTCTTCGTTCGAGCTTCTACAATAAGCGGTCTCCATCCGGGCTTCCACGGCAACCGATCTCCATCCGAGCTTCTATAGTAAACGGCCTCCTTCCAGACTCCTACAAGAATTGGACTCCGTTCGAACTTCTACAGCAGATGGATTCCAGATGAACTTCTACGATGGACGGGCTCCAGCAGTCGGATTTCTATAGTGATCGACTATCTCCGATGTCTTTCATACCTCTTCAGCCATTAACCTTCAACAGCACCAACCGAACTTCAACAGTGCCAACCAGACCCTCTAACGGACAAATTCCCTCTAGACCTCTCCAGCGGTCGACCTTTCACAGTGTCCTCCAGACTCCTCCAGTGGATGAGCTTTCACAATCCCTTCCGGACTCTTCTATCGGTCGACCTTCTATAGCACCTTTCGAATTCTGCTATCGGCCGACCTTCTCGTTGGATTCCTCATGCAACCAGACCTCTCCAGCGGATGTCTTTAGACAAGCTTCTACATCAGATAAACTTCATACAGATTTCTCTAGCAATCGAACTCCAGCCAGATTTTTTCAATAGAAAGTTTTCGTCTGGACTTCTACAGCAGATGACTTCCATCTGCAGCATCAATGCCTAAAGCACCCAACAACAGTTAACCCGTCAGCAATCTCGAAAACATCTGAGCTTCTCTTAAATTGCTGAGACAGAGAGCTATTCCACTCCACCAGACATCCCAACCGAGCTTCAACCGTCCGGCCCGAACTCCTCGGCAAGTTGCGATAATGGACACCACTCCACTCTCCATAACAAACTCCACGTGGCTCCACCACTCTCCGACAAGTCGTGACAACGGACACCACTCCACTCTCCGTAACAAACTCCACATGGCCCCATCACTCCCTGACAAGTCGCGACAATGGACACTACTCCACTCTCCATAACAAACTCCATGTGGCCCCACCACTCCCCGGCAAGTCACGACAACAGACACCACTCCACTCTCCGTAACAAACTTCACATGGCCCCACCACTCTCCGGCAAGTCGCGACAACGGACACCACTCCACTCTCTATAACAAACTCCACGTGGCTCCGAACGGCCCACTACCAGGCAGTTACGGATGTCGCTGTCAATCAGTTACACTCTCCTGTCTATAAAAGAGACCCCCCAGATACGTTCTCTTCTAAGCTCTAAGTACTATCTCTAAACTCTGCTAAAATCTCATTCGAGTGCTCCATTTCTGTTGAGATAGAGTACTGACTTGAGCATCAGAGGGTCTTGCCGGAGCACCCCCAATTTCAATTTAGACTTTCCTTGCAGGTCCCGATGGCGGCCGTGATCCCCTCGACTCCAGCTTCTCCGATATCAGCAAAATTCTGCACCAACAGAATTGATGCTAGAAGAAGGGGCTGTGTCTTCACAGGACCCTTGTTCTTAAAAGAGTACTCAACGGGACTGTCTTTGATCATCTTCTTCGACATCTTCTTCTTCTCCAACCAGATCCCAACCTGATGCCTCCCCGAAAGGCATCCACCAGGCGATCTACGGCCTCCATGGCTAAATCTCAGTAAGATTCACCAGCTCTGGCTTCGTCTCCAATTTTTCAGGCTCCTCCTCCTCCGACAATGGTAGTCGGCATGGAGCAGTTCGACCTGCTGGTTCAGCAGGTCAGGGACCTCACCGAAGCGGTGCAGGCCATGCAGCAGCAGCCGCAGGCATCTGTGTGGCTGGAAAGAGCATCGCCAGAGTTTCAAAATCTGGCGATCGGACGGCCCACTTGGGCCAGTCGCCCTGTATCCCCCAAAAAAGGGAAGCAGAGGGTGGAGAGCCCTCTGTCTGATCATGATTCCACCCTTGGAGGGTCCCTACCTCCATTTTGCCAGAAGACCCATGAGATTCATGATCGAGAGGTTCTCCTGGATCAAAGGTTCCATGAGATGAACCGATGGATCGAAGAGCTCCGCCATGCTCCCCCTGCTTACGGTGATGATATCTGTACTGACCCTCCTTTTTCTTAAATGATTATGTAGGAATCGATCCCGTCGAACTTCAAGCTCCCCCAATTTGAAAGCTACGATGGGACCTCGGATCTGATTGATCACCTAGAGGCCTTCCGGACAATGATGCTGCTCCATGGTGCGTTAGACGCCATCCTGTGCCTAGCTTTCCCATCTACCTTGAAAGGAGCAGCAAGAAATTGGTACTCGGCACTGAAGTCGGGTACTATCTTCTCCTTTGATCAAATGAGCCACCAGTTTGTGGCTCATTTCATCAGCAGTCGACATCCCTGGAGAGGTTCGAAGTCCCTCATCAACATCAAGCAAAAGGAGGGAGAATCCATCCGAACTTACATCAACTGTTTTAACGCCGCCACATTGGAGGTCCGAAACTTGGACCAATCAGTTGCAATGGCCGCCCTGAAGGGCGGTCTTCAAAAAAATGACCTTCTATTTTCCCTAAAAAAGAAGTATCCCAGAGACTTTGCTGATTTGCTAGCTCGGGCCGAAGGATATGCCCGAGCAGAGGAAGCCTTCAAGCTAAAGGACGAGGAGGCCGTGAGGGAGCGGTAGGCGGGTGACTCCGATAAGCCCGCAGCTGAAAAAGGGCCGAGTGAAGCTCGGCCGCGTTCTCGAACTCTCCTCCGAGCTCGTAGGCAGAGAAGCTCAGACCGCAAAGTTCGGTGGAGCTCTCCCTCAGAAAGATTCCACAGCTACACCCCTCTCAATGCTCCAAAAACTCAAATGCTGATGGAGATCAGGGAGCAGCTGCCAAGGCCAAAAAAGATGCACACACACCCCGAGAAGTGCAACCCTAACAAGTTCTACCTCAATCATCATGACCACGGCCATGACACGGAGGAGTGTATTCAGCTCTGAGATGAGATCAAAGGGCTCATCAGACAAGGTCGGCTCAACAGATTCATTCGACATCGGTCTGAAGGTAGGAAGGATCGACCGAGGGTCCTACCACAACCAGAGCCGCCAAGGAGGGAAGAACAGCCAGAAGATCGGCCTCCAATCGGGATCATCAACACCATCTCTGGAGGACCCCGATGGGGAGCAGCCAGTGGATCGGTCGGACCGCCCAAGCAGCAGAGGACTGAAGAATCTATAAGCTTTACTGAAGAAGATGCCCAGGGGATTCAATTCTCCCATAATGATGCGGTTGTAGTTTCTTTAAATATTGCTGACTATGATGTATGCCGCATTCTTGTTGATAATGGAGGCTCAGCCGATATTTTATTTTATGATGCATTCTCAAAGATGTCCATTCTGGATGATCGATTAGAGCCGATAAGCTCCCCATTGGTAGGGTTCACTGGCGATGCTGTGCCAGTGAAAGGAGTAATAACTTTGACCATAGTTGCAGGTCGGTGCCTAAAACAATCTAGAGTGCAAGTGGATTTTCTGGTAGTAAGGGCGCCGTCTGCCTATAACGCAATACTCGGCCGACCTGGCCTCAACGCCCTCCGAGCTGTGGTATCGACCTACCATTTGAAGTTGAAATTTCCTACAAGCCAAGGGGCCGGAGAGGTCAGAGGAGATCAAGTCCTGGCAAAACGCTGCTACAACATAGCCTTACAAAGAAATGGTCAGTCTGACCCCTGTCCGATTGATGGATTAGACACCCGCGATGACCTTGCTGAAGAATGGGGTGAGCCAATTGAAGATCTTGTCTCAATTCCTTTGAACGATGGGAATGAAGAGCACGTGGTGAAGATCGGCTCCAACCTGGGAAAAGAGGTACGGACACAGCTCATCAATTTTTTATAAAGAATGCAGATGTTTTCACTTGGGTTCCGACAGACATGCCGAGGATTGATGCGAAAGCCATGGAATACCGTCTAGCTGTTGATCCCAAACATCGGCCGATGAAGGAAAAAATCTAAGGTCATACACCAGAAAGACAGAAGGCAATAGCTGAGAAAGTTGATAAACTCCTGAAAGCTGGGTTCATTAGAGAATTCAACTATCCGAACTGGGTCTCCAATGTGGTTCTCATCAAGAAGGCGAACGACAAGTGGAGGATGTGTATAGACTTTAAAAAGCTGAACAAAGCCTGTCCGAAGGATAGTTACCCTCTGCCCAAAATTGATCAATTAGTGGATGCAACCTTGGGCCACGAGCTTCTCACTTTCATGGATGCATTCTTCGGCTACAATCAAATCAGGATGGCATCACAGGACAAAGAAAAGACTGCTTTTATCACTAACTGTGGTCTTTACTATTACAGGGTCATGCCTTTTGGCCTCAAAAATGCAGGGGCGACCTATCAACGGCTGGTGAACAAGATCTTCAAAGAGCAGATTGGCCACAACATGGAGGTCTACGTGGATGACATGCTTGTAAAAAGTGAATCCTCAATGAACCATATCGTCGACCTTGAGGAGACCTTCAGCGCCCTCCAAAAATACAAGATGAAGCTGAACACAACCAAGTGCGCTTTTTGAGTAACCTCAGGGAGATTCTTGGGCTTTATGGTGTCGGGGCATGGAATCGAAGTAAATTCGAAAAAGATTCGTGCCATCCAGGAAATGACCGCCCCGAAGTCAATAAAGAAAGTTCAGTGCCTTACTGGGAGAATAGCAGCTCTGAATCGCTTCGTCTCAAGGTCGGCCGAATGGTGCCTACCTTTCTTTCAGACTCTCAAGCAGTCGAAAAACTTCTGTTGGACCACTGAATGTCAGCAAGCGTTCAAAGAATTGAAGAACTACCTCAGCTCACCTCCATTATTGGCAAAGCCCAAACCTGGAAAGGAGTTGTTTCTGTACCTGGCGGTCTCCCCTGTGGCTCTCGCAGCAGTTCTGGTTAAGGAAGAAGCAAAAATTCAACGGCCGATCTACTACATAAGTCGAGTATTGAGAGATGCCGAAACCAGGTACACTAAATTAGAAAAACTAACTTATGCCCTGTTGATTGCAGCCCGAAGGCTCCGACCTTACTTTCAACGGCACATCGTAACACTGCTCACCGACCAGTCGATTAAGGTAGTTCTGCATCGGACGGATGCTTCCGGAAGGATAGCGAAATGGGTGGTCGAGCTCGCAAAATTTGACATCAACTATCGACCTCGGCTGACGATAAAAGCCCAGATATTAGCAGACTTCATAGTGGAATGCACCATCCCGAAAGAAGCCAAACTTGAACGAGGTGAAGCTGACAACCCAGGGCTCCAGCCGAACTCCCCTGAAGAAAGAACAGATCTCCTTGATGGTTTTTGGGCCTCTATGTGGATAGTTCCTCCAACATGTCAGGCGTGGGCACAGGCCTGATCTTGGTCAATCCGGAAGGAATTATCGCGGAGTATGCATTGTGCTTCGAATTCTCTACGATAAATAATGGAGCAGAATATGAAGCTCTAATTGCAGGACTGAAGATCGTCAAAGAATTAGAAGTAGATCGGCTCCAAGTCTACAGTGACTCCCAATTGGTGGTGGGATAAGTCAGCGAAAACTATGAAGCTCGGGAGGACAGTATGGCTAAGTATCTCGAAAAGGCAAAAGAGATCATCCCTACCTTTGGCAGCTTTGACATCAAGCAGATTCCAAGAGCAGAAAATACCAGGGTCGATCTTCTCTCCAAGTTGGCTACACTGGCTCTGACTGAACTACCCAAGGAAGTACTCTTCGAAGTTATGAAATATCCAAGTATGGAAGAACCGCAGCTTGTAATGGAGATCAGCCATGAACCCAGCTGGATTGATCCACTAGTTGCATACCTCAAAGACGGGGTTCTTCCTCATGATGCAAAAGAAGCTTGGAAGCTTAGAAACCAGGCCTCCCGATATACCCTTTATGAGGGCAAGCTGTACAAGAGATCGTACTCTCTGCTCCTCCTGAAATATCTCCGGCCTTCTGAAGTCGACTTTGCCTTATGGGAGGGAGGTACATGAAGGAGTCTGCGGAAGTCACCTGGGAGCCAGATCTTTTATCCCACAAACTACTCCGACAAGATTATTACTGGCCTGCAATATACCACGACTCTATTGAATATGTCAGAAAGTGTGACGGGTGTCAGAGATATGCGAATATCCAAAGATAGCCCACCTCCAAACTTACACCTTTGAGTGCCCCATGGCCATTTGCACATGGGGGATGGATATCCTTGGACCTTTTTCCATGGCATCCAGGCAGTGGAAGTTCCTCCTGGTGGCCATTGACTACTTCACCAAGTGGGTCGAAGCCGAACCTTTGACGAAAATCACAGAAGCTAGAGTGCAGGACTTCATCTGAAAGTCAATTGTTTATAGGTTTGGCTTATCCAAAACTCTCATTACTGATAATGGACGATAATTTACTGGAGCAAGGTTTGCTAATTTTTGTGAGGACTTAAACATCTCCCATAACTTCACGTCAGTAGCCCATCCGCAGGCAAACAGTGAAGCCGAGGTGACCAACAGGACTCTGTTGCAAGAAATCAAGGCGAGACTTGAAAAAGCAAAGAAAACTTAGGCAGACAAGCTTTATCATGTGTTGTGGGCATACTGAGCTACCCAAAGACTGCCCACGGGGGAGACCCCCTTTGCCTTAGCCTTCGAAACAGAAGCCGTTATCCTGATTGAACTCAAACTTCCATCGGCACGAGTCGTGGCATTCGACGAGCAGCGCAACTCATAGGATCTCAAGGCCAACCTCGACTTGTTAAAAGAAAAGCAGGAGACAGCTCAAGTTCAGATGGCAGCCTACAAGCAGAAAGTAGCCCACTACTACAACTCCCAAGTCAAGAGCAAAGCCTTCAGAGCGGGGGACTTAGTACTTCGGTGAGCCACTATTTTACAACCTCAGAACCAAGAGAAACTTGCCCCAAACTAGGAGGGCCCGTATGAAGTCAGGGAGGTAGTCTGGCCTGGAACATACTATCTAAAGGAGCTCGAAGGAGCTGACCTTCCGCAACCATGGAATTCAAAAAATTTACGAATGTATTACCAATAACTTTGCCTTAAATAAAAGTTTCATATTCACATATCTTTTCTTTTGGCATGAGCTTATAACGACAGGGAGTAGCTCCTTCAGACAATCGAAACTAAGCGTGTCAGGAACAAGAGGAGAACCTCGTCCCGACACAAACGAAGGCCCAATTATTAAGAGACCGGATGGGGGGAGAAGCCCTTGCAACGGCCCTTATGTGCCCCCACGGTCATATTAGGAACAGGAGGAGAATCTCATCTTAACATGAGCAAAGTCGAAGGCCCGATTATTAAGAGATCGGATGGGAGGAGAGGCCCTCACAACGGCCCTTATGCACCCTCATAGCCATATTAGGAACAGTAGGAAAATCTCGTCCTAACATGAGCAAAGTCGAAGGCCCGATTATTAAGAGATCGGATGGGGGAAGAGGCCCTTACAATGGCCCTTATATGCCCCCACAGCCATGTTAGGAACAGGAGGAGAACCTCATCCTAACATGAGCAAAATTGAAGGCCCGGTTATTAAGAGATCGAATGGGGAGAGAGGCCCTTGCAACGGCCCTTATGTGCCCCCACAGCCATGTTAGGAACAAGAGGAGAACCTCATCCTAACATGAGCAAAGTCGAAGGCCCGATTATTAAGAGATCGAATGGGGGAGAGGCCCTTGCAACGGCCCTTATGTGCCCCCACAGCCATGTTAGGAATAGGAGGAGAACCTCATCCTAACATGATCAAAGTCGAAGGCCTGGTTATTAAGAGATCGGATGGGGGGAGAGGCCCTTGCAAAGGCCCTTATGTGCCCCCACAGCCATGTTAGAAATAGGAGGAGAACCTCGTCCTAACATGAGCAAAGTTGAAGGCCCAGTTATTAAGAGATCGGATGGGGGGAGAGGCCCTTGCAACGGCCTTTATGTGCCCCCACAGCCGTATTAAGAACAGGAGGAGAACCTCGTCCTAACATGAGCAAAGTCGAAGGCCTGATTATTAAGAGACCGGATGGGGGGAGAGGCCCTTGCAACGGCCCTAATGTGCCCCCACTGCCATATTAGGAACAAGAGGAGAACCTCATCCTAACATGAGCAAAATCGAAGGCCCAGTTATTAAGAGATCGGATGAGGGGAGAGGCCCTCACAACGGCCTTTATGTGCCCCCACAGCCATGTTAGGAATAGGAGGAGAACCTCATCCTAACATGAGCAAAGTCGAAGGCCCGATTATTAAGAGACCGGATGGGGGGAGAGGCCCTTGCAATGACCCTTATGCACCTCCACAGTCATGTTAGGAACAGGAGGAGAATCTCATCCTAACATGAGCAAAGTCGAAGGCCCGATTATTAAGAGATCGAATGGGGGGAGAGACCCTTACAACGGCCCTTATGCGCCCCCACAGCCATATTAGGAACAGGAGGAGAACCTTATCCTAACATGAGCAATGTCGAAGGCCCGATCATTAAGAGACCGAATGGAAGAAGAGGCCCTCGCAACGGCCCTTATGTGCCCCCACAGTCCTGTTAGGAACAGAAGGAAAATCTCGTCCTAACATGAGCTGAAATTGACTGTGTCAGAAACAGGAGGAGAATCTCGTCCTGACACAAACAAAGACCTGATTGTTTAAGAGATCGGATGGAAGGAGAGGCTCTCACAACGGCCCTTATGTGCCCCCACAGTCCTGTTAGGAACAGGAGGAAAACCTCATCCTAACATGAGCTAAAATTGACTGTGTCAAAAATAGGAGGAGAACCTCGTATTGACACAAACAAAGATCTGATCGTTTAAAACTGGATGAGGGGAAAAGCCTCCTCAATGGCTCCTCTACACCCCCTACAACCCCGTTAGGAACAGAGGGAAAACCCTCGCCCAAACAAAAATAAAGGGGGGGCAACTTCAGCTGCAAAAATTTCTCTGTACTTCCTTCATTCGAAATCCGAACTCGAAAGTAGGGAGACTGGTGTTGGGTATAAAATAACTCCAGCCGAAGTTCGTAAGAGGCCAACCCTCCCAGGACTCTTCCGGCTTCCGACCTTGTGCGGCATCTTTCTGAACTCCCTCGACCGTCCGAGCTTTCACAGTACCATTCGGACTCCTCCAGCTGTCGACCTTCCACAGTGTCCTTCAGATTCCTCCAACAGACGAACTCCTATCGTACCCTCCGAACTTCTCTGATGATGAGCTCCTTCAGTCGTCTATCGAACTACTCCAAATGCTCTTTGGGCTTTACTATCAGCTAATTTTCTATAGTGATCGACTACTTTTTGAATCTCTTTCAGACTTCCTCCTGTCACGATCGACTTTACTCCGAGCTTCTTCCGAACTTCGATAATGTTCGGGCTTCTCCAATAGCAGAACTTCTATAGTAACCAGACTTCATCCAAGTTTCTACGATAAGCGATCTCCATCCGGGCTTCCACGGCAACCGGTCTCCATCCGAGCTTCTACAATAAACGGTCTCCATCCAGGCTTCCATGGCAACCGATCTTCGTCCGAGCTTCTACAATAAGCGGTCTCCATCCGGGCTTCCATGGCAACCGATCTCTATCTGAGCTTCTACAATAAGCGGTCTCCATCCGAGCTTCCACGGAAACTGATCTCCATCCGAGCTTCTACAGTAAACGGCCTCCTTTCAGACTCCTACAAGAATCGAACTCCGTCCGAACTTCTATAGCAGATGGATTTCAAACAAACTTCTACGACGGACGGGCTCCAGCAGCTGGATTTCTACAGTGACCAACTATCTCCGGTGTCTTCCGTACCTCTCCAGCCATCAACCTTCAACAGCACCAATCGGACTTCAACAGTGCGAACCAGACCCTCCAACGGACAAATTTCCTCTGGACCTCTCCAACGGTCAACCTTTCATAGTGTCCTCCAGACTCCTCCAGCGAACGAGCTTCCACAACACCTTTCGGACTCTTCTATCGATCGACCTTCTATAGCACCTTCCGAATTTCACTATCAGCCGACCTTCTATCAGATTCTTCATGCAACCGGACCTCTCCAGTGGATAGTCTTCAGACAAGCTTCTACATTAGATAAATTTCAGACAAACTTCTCTAGCAATCGGACTCCAGCCAGATTTCTCCAACAAAAAATTTTCGTCCGAGCTTCTACAGCATATGACTTCCATCTTCAGCATCAATGCCTAAGGCACCCAACAACAGTTAACCCATCAGCAACCTCAAAAACATTCGAGCTTCTCTTAAATTGCTGAGACAGAGAGCTATTCTGCTCCACCAACCATCCCAACCAAGCTTCAGTCATCCGGCCCGAACTCCTCGGCAAGTCGTGACAACGGACACCACTCCACTCTCCGTAACAAACTCCACATGGCCCCACCACTCTCTGGCAAATTGCGACAACGGACACCACTCCTCTCTGTAACAAACTCCACGTGACCCTGAACGGCCCACTACCAGGCAGTTATGGATGTCGCTATTAATCGGTTATGCTCTCCCGTCTATAAAAGAGACCCCCCAGATATGTTCTCTTCTAAGCTCTAAGTACTATCTCTAAACTCTACTAAAATTCCATTCGAATACTCCATTTCTGTTGAGACAGAGTACTGATTTGAGCATCAGAGGGTCTTACCGGAGCACCTCCAACTCCGATTTAGACTTTCCTTGCAGGTCCCGACGGCGGCCATGATCTCCTCGACTCCAGCTTCTCCAACATCGGCGAAATTCTGCACTAACAACTGTGTATATCTCATTTTGAACTTTTGTTATGTGATAAAATTCTTAGGACTATTTGATTTGATATAGGAGGATATATCATTTAGTGCTTAAACCTTAAGTTCATGACCAAATGATATACTATTATTAAGATGGTAGCTATATCAAGTATAGGTCATTGTGTGCCATGTACGTTGGTTGTCCTGTTAATCAAGAAGTATGGAGATACTGGCATGACATGTAAGTGAGACATAGAAGTACATCACACTGAATGTGACCAATTATTGAGCACTCTACTGTCAAGAGTTGCTCACGAAGGATATGGGTATAAGTATCCCTTCGATCTAAGATCACCACGGTGACTTACCAGCAACTCACTATGCTTTGGTGTCGGACTACCTGAATTTTTAATTCAGTAATGAAAGATTTCTGAACATAGTCAAGTACTTACGAAGTCAGTGTGTGAATCAAGATGAAATTTTTCTCTCCGAATAAGTAGGAGTTAATGTATCAGTGTGTTTCAATTCAATAAAACCTTGGTTGGGATAATCCATATAATAGATTTCAAAAATTGAAATATAATGTGAATGACCATATCAGGGTTGATAGTTAAATCCTAGGTCACCTTGAGCATTTGGATCAAAGGGATGAATTATACAGTAACCATATGCTAATAGGTTCTTGAATGATGCTTTACAATCTTTCGACCTATCCGGACATCGGGTATCATTGCTAGATGATCACTTTGATTGGTATAGAAAGATTGTTCCCATACCATCGGCTTAGGTTTGAACCTATGGGGTCATACTCAAGAAATTTTTGACTAATCATATGGCTGATCAATGATTAAGAATTATTTCAGAATAAAACAGTCAATTCGATTGATAATTAAACCTGTACAAAAATTGTAATAAATCAATTCGCTAATTATTGATGAATTATGAGAGGATTGATTAGTAATTAGATTGTTAATTAACTCAATTTAATGGATCATTGAGGTTTGGATCAAATCTAATTAAATTGGATTCAATTTGGATTGATCCGATTAGGTTATTAGATGACCTAATCGCTAAAGATGTTCGATTCCTGATATGATCAGGATTTGAGCTCGATTAATTTTTGATTTGATTAAGATTTGATCAAAGCTATTTGCTATCTAATTAGATTAGGTTTAATGGTCCAATTGAGTTTAACCTAATTTGGTTGGGCTAAGAATCTAATTGGATGAGAAAAACAATTCGAATTCGAATCCCTTGCACCTCCTTTATCTGTGCCCTCTTATTCTTCACATGAAAAATATTTTATATGATTTTTTCTCATGCCTAGAAGCTTTTCTCATATCCTTATTTAAGTTCTTTTGAATTAGAAATTGGTTGATTTAAATTTGAGTTCAAATTGGTTTGAATTTGAATGAAACCCTAGAGTCCAAATTGAGTTGGACTCTCCTCTTCACGCCACCATATTTCTCCATGCATAAAGTATTTTTGCATGAGATTTTTTGTACCAATTCTGATGTTGGTCAACTCCTCTCTAAGTTTATAAGATAAGAATAAAATTTGGTTTAAAATTTAATTTAAATTTGATTTGAATTTGTGATAAGGATCAATCAACACTTGAATTTGAACCGAAACTACCTTATTCTTATCCTTATCTTCTATGGGACGCCAACTTTAAAAGCGGATCAATTTTGTATGAGATTAGAAATAATTTTTGGCATGTGAAAATTAAGAGAGGGGATGTAAAGGTTGAGAGTGGATTTGGCTTCCATGCATGAGAAACAGAGGAAGTATTCTTCCTCTCGGACGTGGGCTGTGGGTTCTAGGGTTTCATCTCTAGATTTTGTGAGAAAAAAAATATAAGAGTGAGTCTTGTCCAATCTTCCATGCCACCACCTCCTCATAAAGCTTTGTCTTCTAATCTGGATGAGTCTGGAAGATCTGGAGAAAGGAGATTGGATCAGTCATCCAGAGCCTTCGACGCAAGCTAGCACTCCCATAAAGAAAGATCCGATCAGAGCTTCGAGTGGATGATCTGTAGAGGCTGGACAACCTATGCAGCTGCTTGACATCAGCGAGAGCTTTATACCATGCTTATTAGTAGTAGAGATCATCAATCCATGAAAAGATGATGAGTTCTAAATTCTATCGATAAAAACTAAAAGTTATATCAGATTCAGGGCATCGATGTGATCGATGTAGTTTGTTGGGTATAAAATACCCACAGCCGGAACCCACGGTGGAACCGCCATCAGCAAGTGCAGCTCCCCCCGGACTCCTACGGGAGCCGGGCTCCACCGCCATCAGCAAGTGCAGCTCCGCCCGGACTCCTACGGGAGCCAGGCTCCACCGCCATCAGCAAGAACAGCTCCGCCCGGACTCCTATGGGAGCCGGGCTCCACCGACGACATCAGCGCAGCTCCGCCCGGACTCCTACGGGAGCCGGGCTCCGCCGCCATCAGCAAGCGCAGCTCCGCCCGGACTCCTACGGGAGCAGGGCTCCACCGCCATCAGCAAGTACAGCTCCGCCCGGACTCCCACGGGAGCCGGACTCCGCCGCCAACATCAAAACAGCTCCGCCCAGACTCCTACGGGAGCCGGGCTCCGCTCTCAATATCAATTGCTGGTAAGCTCAATCCGGACTCCTATCAGGGCCGGACTTCACCCTTGACTTTGTTTGCAGCGCAGCTCCGCCCGGACTCCTACGGGAGCCGGGCTCCACCGACGACATCAGCGCAGCTCCGCCCGGACTCCTACGGGAGCCGGACTCCGCCGCCATCAGCAAGCGCAGCTCCGCCCGGACTCCTACGGGAGCCAGGCTCCACCGCCATCAGCAAGTGCAGCTCCGCCCGGACTCCTACGGGAGCCGGGCTCCACCGACGACATCAGCACAGCTCCGCCCGGACTCCTACGGGAGCCGGGCTCCGCCGCCATCAGCAAGCGCAGCTCCGCCCGGACTCCCACGGGAGCCGGACTCCGCCGCCAACATCAAAACAGCTCCGCCCGGACTCCTACGGGAGCCGGGCTCCGCTCTCAATATCAATTGCTGGTAAGTTCAATCCGGACTCCTATCAGGGCCGGACTTCACCCTTGACTTTGTTTGCAACGCAGCTCCGCCTGGACTCCTACGGGAGTCGGGCTCCACTGCCGCCATCAGCACAGCTCCGCCCGGACTCCTACGGGAGCCGGGCTCCGCTCACGATGGCTCCGACCATTGTCGAGCTTCAATCGACAGATCCACGCCCCCTGACAGGACCTCAAAACGGCCGCGACCCTGCTCCACCTCCTGTGGCGGACTCCATGCAGTATCATCATTCCCTGACAAGCTACAGCAGCCATAGCCGCCCTGCTCCACCTCCTGTGGCGGACTACGCACAGCTCCATTATCCCTCTGGCAGGCCACAGTAACGGCCACGAACCTGCTCCACCTCCTGCGACGGATACCATTAGATTCTCCTGACGACGGACGCTGCTCCACCCCTCATAACAGATTCCACGTGGCAAGTCGAGGTGATGCCCACGTGTCTGCTCCATTATCTTTCGCAATCAATTCCCCTGACCGTGGGCGGCCCACTACCAGGCGGTTACACACGTCGTCATCAGTCCGTTGCCTCCCCCGCCTATAAAAGGGGGGACTCAGATACGTTATTTTTTAAGCTCTTTTGCCTTATCTAAAAACTCTGCTAAATTCTCCGTTCGAGCACTCCATTCTTGTTGAGGCAGAGAACTGACTTGAGCGTCGGAGGGTCTTGCCGGAGCAACCCCACCTCCGGTTTAGACTTCCCTTGCAGGTCCCGACGGCGACCGCGGCTTCCTCAACTCCAGCTTCTTCGGCACAGGCAGATTTTTGCACCAACAGGATTGGCGCTAGAAGAAGGGCCTGTGTCTTCGCAGCACCCTTGTTCTTGAAGGAGCGCTCAACGGAGCCACCTCCGGCCATCTCTCCGTCATCTACTTCTAATCCTCCCCCGCGAGATCGACACCCGATGCCTCCGCGCAGGGCGTCCACCCGGCGGTCCACGACCTCCGCGGCCAGATCTCAGGCTCCAGCCTCCCCTCCCGTTTCTCAGCCAGCTCCTCCTCCCCCTCCGGCGACGGCGGTCGGCGCGGAGCAGTTTGACTTGCTGGCACAGCAGGTCAAGGGCCTCGTCGAGGCCGTACAGGCGATGCAGCAGCAGCCACCGCAGGCGTCAGCGCATCTGGAAGGGGCATCTCCGGAATGCCAGAACCCGACGGTGGGGCGGGCCACCTGGGCCAGCCACCCCATCCTTCTCGAGAAGGCGAATCCAAGGGTGGAGAGCCCTCAGTCGGACCACGACTCCACCCCTGGGAGATCCCTGCCCCCGTTCTGCCAAAGAACCCTCGAGACTCGAAGTCGAGAGGATTTCCTGGACCGGAGGCTCCAGGAGATGAACCGGCGGATCGAAGAACTCCGCCATGCGCCTCCCGCTTATGGTGAGGATATCTGCACTGACCCTTCCTTCTCCCAAATGATTATGCAAGAACCGATCCCGCCGAATTTCAAGCTCCCCCAATTTGAAAGCTACGACGGGACGTCAGACCTGGTGGACCACCTGGAGGCCTTCCGAACGATGATGCTGCTTCATGGTGCCCCCGACACCATCTTGTGCCGGGCTTTCCCATCTACTTTGAAGGGAGCAGCAAGAAACTGGTACTCGGCACTGAAGCCGGGTACCATCTTCTCCTTCGACCAAATGAGCCACCAATTCGTGGCCCATTTTGTCAGCAGCCGACGTCCCTGGAAAGGTTCGGAGTCCCTCATCAACATCAAGCAGAGGGAAGGGGAGTCCATACGGGCCTACATCAACCGCTTCAACATCGCGGCGTTGGAGGTCCAGAACTTGGACCAGTCGGTTGCCATGGCCGCCCTGAAAGGTGGCCTTCAGAAGAATGATCTCTTGTACTCCCTGGAGAAGAAGTACCCCAGGGATTTTGCTGATCTGCTGGCTCGGGCTGAAGGATACGCCCGAGCGGAAGAGGCCTTCAAAATAAAGGATGAAGAGACTGCGAGGGAGCGTCAGGCGGGAGATTCTGGCAAGCCCGCAGTTGAGAAAAGGCCAAGGGAAGTCCGACCTCGCTCCCGATCCCCTCCTGGGCACAAGCGCGCCCATACTCCACCCCGGGCACGCAGGCAGAGAAGCCCGGACAACAGGTTTCGGCGGGGTTCCCCGCCAGGGAAGTTCCGCAGCTACGCCCCCCTCAACGCCTCGAAGACCCAGGTACTGATGGAGGTCAGGGAGCTGATCCCTAGGCCGGAGAGGATGCGCACGCACCCCGGGAAGTGCAACCCCAACAAGTTCTGCCTCTACCACCGCGACCACAGCCACGACACCGAAGAGTGCATCCAGCTCTAGGACGAGATCGAGGAGCTCATCCGACGAGGTCGGCTCGACAGATTCATCCGCCGCAGGCCTGAGGGTAGAGGAGACCGGCCAAGAGCCCTCCCATCGCCCGAACCGCAGAAGAGGGAGGAGCAGCCCGGGGACCGGCCTCCTATCGGGACCATCGACTCCATCGCCGGAGGGCCTCAAGGAGGAGCGGGAGAACTGTAAATGTTTTGCTTATTGTTTCATTTTGAATCTACTTTTCTTTCTAGCTAACGCACTCCTCCTGCTTAACGCGGATGTATTATGACTGGATATGACCTCTCCAAAAAACAACGGCCATGTCAAGAACAGGAGGAGAACCTCGTCCTGACATGAGCAAAGTCAAAGGCTCGGTTCTTTTAGATCGGATGGGGGAGAGGCCTTACAACGCCCTAATGTGCCCCCACAGCCCTGTTAGGGACAGGAGGAAAACCTCGCCCTAACTTGAGCAAAGTCAAAGGCCCGGTTCTTTTAGACCGGATGGGGGGAGAGGCCTTGCAACGCCCTAATGTGCCCCCATAGACATGTCAGGAACAGGAGGAGAACCTCGTCCTGGCATGAGCAAAGTTGAAGGCCCGGTTCTTTTAGACCGGATGGGGGGAGAGGCCTTACAACGCCCTAATGTGCCCCCACAGCCCTGTTAGGGACAGGAGGAAAACCTCGCCCTAACTTGAGCAAAGTCAAAGGCCCGGTTCTTTTAGACCGGATGGGGGGAGAGGCCTTGCAACGCCCTAATGTGCCCCCATAGCCATGTCAGGAACAGGAGGAGAACCTCGTCCTGGCATGAGCAAAGTTGAAGGCCCGGTTCTTTTAGACCGAAGGGGGGAGAGGCCTTACAGCGCCCTAACGCGCCCCCACAAGCCAGGCTGATAACGAGAACCTCACGTCGGCTCAAGCAAAATGGAAGATCCGGACTCCTACGGGAGCCGGGTTCCGCCGCCAAGGTAAAGCTTCACCCGGACCCCTACGGGAGCCGGGTTTCGCCGCCATGTAAAGCTTCACCCGGACTCCTACGGGAGCCGGGTTTCACCGCCAAGGTAAAGCTTCACCCGGACTCCTACGGGAGCCGGGTTCCGCCGCCAAGGTAAAGCTTCACCCGGACTCCTACGGGAGCCGGGTTTCGCCGCCAAGGTAAAGCTTCACCCAGACTCCTACGGGAGCCGGGTTTCACCGCCAAGGTAAAGCTTCACTCGGACTCCTACGGGAGCCGGGTTCCGCCGCCAAGGTAAAGCTTCACCCGGACTCCTACGGGAGCCAGGTTCCGCCGCCAAGGTAAAGCTTCACCCGGACTCCTACGGGAACCGGGTTCCGCCGCCATGTAAAGCTTCACCCGGACTCCTACGGGAGCCGGGTTCCGCCACCACGGTAAACTTCACCCGGACTCCTACGGGAGCCAGGTTCCATCCCCAAGAAAGACTTCGCCCGGGCTCCTAAGAAAGCCGGGCTCCATCCGCCGCTTCGCCAGCAAGGGTTAAAAATGGTGGCGAGGCTCGGCCACATGATGAGATCGGATGGAAGCGAAGAGCTCTTTCCCACGACGACCTCTAAGCCAAACAGGCCAAACAACGAGAAAGGGTCAACGAACGACAATATTGGTGCTACACACGGACAAGATAACACAAAATGCTTTTTTCTCATTTTCGATATATGTACTACAGGGCCAGGACGGCCAGAAAAAGAGGGACAAAACGACAAGAAAAGAAAAAGGGGGCAGCTACAAAAAAGGGGTGACTACAAAAGAACTCTAAGGAGGTCCTGCTCCCTCTAACATAGGGTGATCACTTCCATCCCCCGACCAGGACTGTCTTAGGGTCTCCACCGTTTCCTCTAGTTCTTCCTTCTTTTGCAGCATATCCTGGAGCGCCTGACGAAGTCGCCGGCTCTCAGCCTCTGCTTCCCGATGCCACTTCCGCAAAACTTCAGACTCCGCCTCTGCGTCCGCGACGGCCTTCCGCTCAAGTCCCAGTTGGATTTTTACTTGCTGAAGCTCAGCTGTCTTCTCCCCAAGGGAGACAGAAATCCCTTCGACAGAGCCTCTCAAGGCTTGGAGCTCTTCGTTATCTTGGGCGTTAGCAAGCTGCGCCCTAGTAACCAACTGCCTCTGGAGATGGACTACCTCATCCGCCGCTCGACGGAATCTCCCCTTGTGCTCCTCTACCTGTCGGCGCCAGCTGGCCCGCTGCACATCGTGGCTCATCTCAGCATCTTGAAGCTGCCTCTGGAGGTCGGAAACTTTTTGTGACCATATCTGCTCATCCCACGCTGTGAGCCGGGATGAGTTTTCTTCCAGCTGGCCGATCCTCCTCTTAGCAGCCGACAGCTCCACTTTAAGGGCGCTGATCCTGGCTTCTTGAGCCCAAGTTCGGTCGCTGGCGCTCTTCGTGCATTCTTGGAGCTCCTTCGCAAAGTTCGCCTTCCTCCGGCTGTAGTCCATGATTGCCTTCACTTGAAGACTCCTGAAGTGGGCGGCCTCAGCGGCGGCCTCGGAGTAGCATTTTTTCGCTTGGCAGAGCTCGCCCTCTGACTTTTTCAACTTCTTCGTCAGGTGGAGGACCTCCTTTTTTAGCCGTTGGATAGTTGACTTCAGTGGGACCCCCAGGGGCAAGGGAAGTGCTTCGGCAGGACACTGCCATCGGAAGATGCAAACGTCAGAGACCAACTCTTTACAAGAAGAAAGGCAGAAAAGAAGAAGACAAGAAAAGGAAAGACGTGTACTTGCTGGATCCTGAGGGCTCAGACCGATGTTGAAGAGAAGCTGCTCCCTCGGTAGGTTCGGAAGGGAAGGAGCAGGGTAACTAAGGAGCTTCTGGGCGGCCTGAAGGTCGTCCTCTCCCAGGCCGGGAGCCCGGCGGACAGAATCCCTCAGAGACCCTCAAGGGGGCAGGCCCAATTTCAGGGTCGGGCAGTAAATGAAGAGAAATTTCCCCTTCCAGTTGTGAATCGAAGAAGGGGCGCCCTTCAGCAACCCCTTCTTACCGAACTGGGGGGATAAGTACCACCAATCCTTCGCTGAAGGATGGCGTTTGAAAGTGTAAAAATGTCTGAACAGGGAGAGGGAAGGCTGTACCTCGGCTATGTGACAGAGGGAGAGAAATCCTATCAAAAACCTAAAGAAATTCGGGGTGACAGAAACGAGAGAAATGTCTAAGAAACGAAAGAAGGCGGCAACAAAAGCTGGAAGCGGAAGCCGGAGTCCGGCACGGAATGCCTCCTGGTACAAACAAAAGCGACCAGGAGGGGGAGCGCTGGCCCGGTCGGAGGGGCCAGGAAGCTCCAGATCGTACTCTGAAGGGACCCCGTACCGAGCCCTTATCAGGAGAAGTTCGTCCGGAGTCGACGAACAAGGAATGGCACCCGGTGCGAAGATCGGGCGAGCCCCTGCCCCAAACGCGGGTTCGTCCGCAGAGACAGGGACCGGGGGGTTTGAAGCAGAAGAACTCCCAGAACTTACGGGGGCAGAAGAATCGGAAGACATTTTTCTTTGGGGGAGAACCTAAAGGGCCCTAGAAAAGCAAGCCGAGAAAGGAGGGAGACGCCGGAAGTCAACTCAGGAGAGGACACGAAAGAAGTGGAAGGAGGAGAGGACCCTAAGCGGTAAGAAGGAGAAGGTGGGCACTAACCTATCTTGCTTTGGGGGCCTGGGGAGCGAGAAACGGAAGGCGCCTACGGCTCGAGAGGGCGTTCGCTAGAGCAGACTCTCGGGGAGATGACAGACGCCGGCAAGAAATCAGAAGCAGAGTGGGATGCCTGAAAGGGGGGAGGACGGGTTTAAATAGACCCTGGGATCCGGCGCCATAATGATCTCGAATCCCCCCAGGCCAGTCCGCATCCGACACGTGTCCCACTCCCCATGGCAGACGGCTGAAGGCGGCTGGCGGTTGGCAGGGCCATAATTGTGCCGTACCTAGGCCAGCGTCCCTGCGGGGTCTTCGAAGCGTCCCCTCGTACCGCCCCAATTCGAAAAGACTCCGGCACGCGCTCATTTAATGCCGAAATATCTGGGAGCGGCAGGGCGCGGGATTCGAAGGGATGGTTCCGGCTGTACTTTTGTGTACTTCCTTCGTTTGAAATTCAAAACTCGGATGTAGGGGGACTGGTGTTGGGTATAAAATACCCACAGCCAGAACCCACGGCGGAACCGCCATCAGCAAGTGCAGCTCCGCCCGGACTCCTACGGGAGCCGGGCTCCACCGCCATCAGCAAGTGCAGCTCCGCCCGGACTCCTACGGGAGCCGGGCTCCACCGCCATCAGCAAGAACAGCTCCGCCCGGACTCCTACGGGAGCCGGGCTCCGCTCTCAATATCAATTGCTGGTAAGCTCAATCCGGACTCCTATCAGGGTCGGACTTCACCCTTGACTTTGTTTGCAGCGCAGCTCCGCCCGGACTCCTACGGGAGCCGGGCTCCACCGACGACATCAGCGCAGCTCCGCCCGAACTCCTACAGGAGCCGGGCTCCGCCGCCATCAGCAAGCGCAGCTCCGCCCGGACTCCTACGGGAGCCGGGCTCCACCGCCATCAGCAAGTACAGCTCCGCCCGGACTCCCACGGGAGCCGGACTCCGCCGCCAACATCAAAACAGCTCCGCCCGGACTCCTACGGGAGCCGGACTCCGCTCTCAATATCAATTGCTGGTAAGCTCAATCCGGACTCCTATCAGGGCCGGACTTCACCCTTGACTTTGTTTGCAGCGCAGCTCCGCCCGGACTCCTACGGGAGACGGGTTCCACCGACGACATCAGCGCAGCTCCGCCCGAACTCCTACGGGAGCCAGGCTCCGCCGCCATCAGCAAGCGCAGCTCCGCCCGGACTCCTACGGGAGCCGGGCTCCACCGCCATCAGCAAGTACAGCTCCACCCGGACTCCCACGGGAGCCGGACTCCGCCGCCAACATCAAAACAGCTCCGCCCGGACTCCTACGGGAGCCGGGCTCCGCTCTCAATATCAATTGCTGGTAAGCTCAATCCGGACTCCTATCAGGGCCGGACTTCACCCTTGACTTTGTTTGCAGCGCAGCTCCGCCCGGACTCCTACGGGAGTCGGGCTCCACCGACGACATCAGTGCAGCTCCGCCCGGACTCCTACGGGAGCCGGGCTCCACCGCCAACAGCAAGTGCAGCTCCGCCCGGACTCCTACGGGAGCCGGGCTCCACCGACGACATCAGCACAGCTCCGCCCGGACTCCTACGGGAGTCGGGCTCCGCCGCCATCAGCAAGCGCAGCTCCGCCCGGACTCCTACGGAGCCGGGCTCCACCGCCATCAGCAAGTACAGCTCCGCCCGGACTCCCACGGGAGCCGGACTCCGCCACCAACATCAAAACAGCTCCGCCCGGACTCCTACGGGAGCCGGGCTCCGCTCTCAATATCAATTGCTGGTAAGCTCAATCCGGACTCCTATCAGGGCCGGACTTCACCCTTGACTTTGTTTGCAGCGCAGCTCCGCCCGGACTC